>NC_043002.1:1771355-1816355 GCF_006345805.1 Octopus sinensis
AAATTTTCAAAAATAGAAATAGAACATTTAAAAGAACAAATACATCAGGAAAATGTAGATAGAAGCCACACAACAATGCCCAATAATATAAACACTGAAACAGTAAAACACGAAGACAAACGTAACATTTCCAACAAACACGATGTAAACAAAAAACAACAAACCCAGACCGTAAAGATGCATAATAATACACGACAAACAGCAAGCCAAAACACGACAAACAAACATACAAATGAGAAAGAAAGCGACACAAATCTAAAACCTGGAAACAACGAAGGGGAGCCTAATGATTATGATAATATAAAAAGTAGAATAATCAAAGAACTGAAAACCACAAAGCTCAAAATGGACCACCGACCTACCTCCCAAAAATCAAAATAGACAAAACAACAACACCAATTACGAACAGCATAAACCTAGCCGTCACGGAACAAATAGCCACTGAAACAAAAAGCGATATCACTGAGCTAAATGACTTAATATACGCAGCAGCCACTGCAGCCACAAAAGAAGATGGATACTCACCCAAACCCATCCAAACAGGAGTACCACCACCCAAAAAAACCCTGTGGATAAATAACATCCAAAACAAAATACAAAAAATGAGATAAGATCTGTCGATTCTTAATGAAATCAGTAGACAATCAACGCTACTGAGCAACAAAAAGAAAACAAAAATACTCCGCAAATATAACATCACAGAAAAAGATTTACCTGAGATAAAAGAAAATCTGAAGCAAGATATCCTTGCCAAAGCACAAAGGATCCGCCGGTAAGACAAACGCCAGCGCTTCTTTGAACAAAACAAAAAGTTCAACTCCAACCCCAAAAAGTTCTACCAAGAACTTGGCAAAAATAAAATAGAAATCACTGCAGCACTAACGGCAGAAGTGGAAGAATTCTGGAAATATGGTCGGCGAACGAACAACCAAAAAAAAGGAGTGTTAAAACAACAAACTCAGCATCTGAGCAACTTTGGACCCCCATAACAACTGAAGAGGTCACCCAGACACTGCAAAGACTAAGCAACTGGAAGGCACCTGGGCATGACAAGATCCCCAACTTCTGGTTGAAATATCTAACAGGAATGCACAAAGAGCTGGCTGAAAACTTTAACAACATACTAGCAGAGCCAGAGACAATGCCTGAATGGCTCACGAAGGGGAAAACCATCTTAATTCCCAAATCAAATGAGACAGCAAAGCCAGAAAACTACAGACCAATAACCTGTCTCCCTACAATGTACAAGGCATTTACTGCAGTGATATCGCAAAGGTTGAACAAGCACCTGGACGAAAACAACCTGTTTCCAGAAGAGCAGAAAGGATGCCGCAAAGGCTCATATGGCTGTAAAGATCAACTAATGATTAATAAAGCCATAACTGAAGACAGCCACAGAAAGAAGAAAGGCCTCGGTATGGCCTGGATTGACTACAAAAAGGCGTTTGATAGCATCCCCCACACATGGATCCTCGAAACACTAGCCATTAACAAAGTAGCACCAACAATTATAAAATTCATAGAGCACTCTATGAATAAATGGCAAACAGTCCTACACCTCCAAACAAAAGAGGGACTCATGAAAACCAAAGCCATCCCCATTAGAAGAGGAATATTCCAGGGAGACACACTCTCTCCGCTTCTTTTCTGTTTGGCACTGTCACCTCTATCTGGTATGCTAAATAGTAGTGGATGCTGATATATATGTTACGGCAAAACGATCAGCCACCTTTTATATATGGATGACCTAAAACTATACGCTGCAAATGACAAACAGCTGGAAACACTATTAAAGACAGTTCATGGATTTACCTAAGAAATAGATATGAAATTTGGATTAGAAAAATGCGCCAAAGTAACCATGAAAAGAGGAAAACTAGTTAAGAGTAGCAACATCACACTAGATAAAACCAATGAAATAAAAGAATTAGACCAAAGCCAAACTTACAAATACTTAGGAATCCATGAACTAGATAAGACACAACACGCACAAATGAAAGAGAAAATTAAAAAAAGAATATTATAGACGAGTTAGATCAATAATAAAAACAGAGCTCAATGCTAAAAACAAGATAATAGGTATTAACACTTTAGCTGTCCCAGTTATAAGTTACAGCTACAATATCCTTAACTGGACACTAAATGAACTAACCAAAATAGATAGGAAAACAAGAAAAATAATGGCAGGATCTAGGATGCATCACCCAAAATCTGACATAGAAAGACTATATATACAACGTATAGAAGGTGGTAGAGGCCTTATACAGCTGGAAAACTACTATAAAATAACCACCATAGGACTGCAAAAATATCTACTTCAGAAGGAAGGAAAACTGATCCAGATAGCGGCAAAACACGAGCAAAACAAAAAACTGTTCTCAGTATTTAAGGAAGCTGACAAATACAAACTAGAAATCATACCACCTAATAAACATGAAGAAGAAGAATAAGAAGATGAAGAAACAACAAAAGCTATAAAACAAATGAAATCCAAACTAAAAATAGAACAGCAACGAACCATGATAAAACGATGGCAAGAAAAGCCCCTTCATGGTAAATACTGGACTAAACTAAACGCAAAAGAAATAGACAAAGAAAAATCCCAGCAATGGTTGAGAAGCTCAGGACTCAAAGCAGAGACAGAGGGATTATTAATTGCAGCACAAGACCAAAGCCTCTACACCAGAAATTACTAAAAACATGTAATGAAAAGAAATATAACAAGTAACTGCAGATTAGGTGGAGATGGACAAGAAACAATAAATCATATTATCTCTGGCTGCCCAGTCCTGGCTAAGAAGGAATATATTCACACAGACATGACAGAGTTGGAACCTACATACACTGGAAGATATGCCAACATTATGGAATAACAACAGAAAAAAGATGGTATAGGCACACACCAGAAAAGGTCACAGAAAAGGAGAAAGCAATCATACTCTGGGATATGCCGATACACACAGATAGAGAAATTAAGGCCAACAGACCAGATATAGTTGTCAGAGATCATGAAGAAATAAAATGCTTTCTAATTGATGTATCAATACCGGCAGATGACAACGTTTCTCTAAAAGAAATGGAGAAACTTTCAAAATACAAAGACCTGGAAATAGAGGTAACTAGAATGTGGAATCTAAAAACAGAAACAATTTCTATCATAGTAGGTGCATTAGGCATGATAAAAAATATTTAGACAAATACATAACAAAAACACCAGGACTTACAAACACATATAACATACAGAAAATTGCACTACTAGGCACTGCACTCATCCTACGCAGATCACTTTCCATACAATAACCATCAGAGCATCACAAGTAATCACAGCACATACCTAAGGCACACAGAGCTGCGCTCGGTAGTGAAGTGAAAGCACGCTGTAAAAATAAAACTACTGAATGATAATAATGGGGACGTTTAAGAGAAGAGACACCGGGGACGTTTAAGAGAAGAGACACCGGGGACGTTTAAGAAAGAGACACCGGGGACGTTTAAGATGTAAGAAGGAAAATACAGAGCTCCGAAATCTATCCACAAACATCGAAAACAAGGACACCCTATGGAGCCAAAGATTTACTAACAAAGAATTGGACTATATCCGAGTAAGTAATACTAATTGAAATTTATTACTATTTTCGAAACGAAATGATGTATTTTGACTCGATATTATCTCCATCTCTAACACAACACATGTAAACATGCGTGGAACAACACGATCATCACCGACCTCAAACACCATGTACAAAGGAACTACGAAGAAATTAAATGCCACCGATACTATTCAACCCAAGAATAACAATCGAGTTGTACGTACATTAAACCTACAACAAAAAATGTACGAAAAGCTACACGTGCGAAATAATGTGACAACAGGAATAAACGGACCGGTACCCTACGAAAATGACGACCGTCAAAATAATGGGCCGGACGTTGTACCTCATGTCCCGCAATTAAAACCCAAAAGACGTAAATGGACACGTGAGGAATACATTTCTATCTTACACGCATACTTCACAGCAATGCTCTACCCACAAAATGAAAATACAACAACATATACATATAAAATATGGAAGGAAAATAATAGAGATATAGACTTGGATATAGCAATGAACCCTAATAAATTAGCTAACGTACGAAGATAATCTGAAAACAGAAACAATTCCTATCATAGTAGGTGCATTAGGCATGATAAAAAAATATTCAGACAAATACATAACAAAAACACCAGGACTTACAAACACATATAACATACAGAAAATTGCACTACTAGGCACTGCACACATCCTACGCAGAACACTTTCCATACAATAACCATCAGAGCATCACAACAAATCACAGCACATACCCAAGGCACACAGAGCTGCGCTCGGTAGTGAAGTGAAAGCACGCTATAAAAATAGAACTACTGAATAATAATAATAATAATAATAATAATAATAATAATAATAATAATAATAATAATAATAATAATAATAATAATAATAATAATAATAATAATAATAATAAAACTGCAAAACTGCAAAAATTAAGCAACTGGAAGGCACCTGGGCATGACAAGATCCCCAACTTCTGGTTGAAATATCTAACAGGAATGCACAAAAAGCTGGCTGAAAACTTTAACAGCATACTAGCAGAGCCAGAGACAATGCCTGAATGGCTCACGAAGGAGAAAACCATCTTAATTCCCAAATCAAATGAAACAACAAAACCAGATAACTACAGACAAATAACCTGCCTCCCTACTATGTTCAAGGCATTTACTGCAGTGATATCGCAGAGGCTGAACAAGCACCTGGACGAAAACAAACTGTTCCCAGAAGAGCAGAAAGGATGCCGCAAGGGCTCATATGGCTGTGAAGATCAACTAATGATTAATAAAGCCGTAACTGAAGACAGCCACAGAAAGAAGAAAGGCCTCAGTATGGCCTGGATTGACTACAAAAAGGCGTTTGATAGCATCCCCCACACATGGATCCTCGAAACACTAGCCATTAACAAAGTAGCACCAACAATCATAAAATTCATAGAGCACTCTATGAATAAATGGCAAACAGTCCTACACCTCCAAACAAAAGAGGGACACATGAAAACCAAAGACATACCCATTAGAAGAGGAATATTCCAGGAGACACGCTCTCTCCACTCCTTTTCTGCTTGGCACTGTCACCTCTATCTGATATGCTAAATAGAACTGGATGCGGATATAAATGTTACGGCAAAACGATCAGCCACCTTTTATATATGGATGACCTAAAACTATACGCTGCAAATGACAAACAGCTGGAAACACTATTGAAGACAGTTCATAGATTTACCAAAGAAATAGATATGAAATTTGGATTAGAAAAATGCGCCAAAGTAACCATGAAAAGAGGAAAACTAGTTAAGAGTAGCAACATCACACTAGATAAAACCAATGAAATAAAAGAATTAGACCAAAGCCAAACTTACAAATACTTAGGAATCCATGAACTAGATAAGACACAACACACACAAATGAAAGAGAAAATAAAAAAAGAATATTATAGACGAGTTAGATCAATACTAAAAACAGAGCTCAATGCTAAAAACAAGATAATAGGTATCAACACTTTAGCTGTCCCAGTTATAAGTTACAGCTACAATATCCTTAACTGGACACGAAATGAACTGTCCAAAATAGATAGGAAAACAAGAAAAATACTGACAGGATCTAGGATGCATCACCCAAAATCTGACATAGAAAGACTATATATACAACGTATAGAAGGTGGTAGAGGCCTTATACAGCTGGAAAACTACTATAAAATAACCACCATAGGACTGCAAAAATACCTACTCCAGAAGGAAGGAAAACTGATCCAGATAGCAGCAAAACACGAGCAAAACAAAAAACTCTTCTCAGTATTTAAGGAAGCTGACAAATACAAACAAGAAATCATACCACCTAATAAACATGAAGAAGAAGAAGAAGAAGATGATGAAGAAACAACAAAAGCTATAAAACAAATGAAATCCAAACTAAAAATAGAACAGCAACGAGCCATGATAAAACGATGGCAAGAAAAGCCCCTTCATGGTAAATACTGCACTAAACTAAACGCAAAAGAAATAGACAAAGAAAAATCCCAGCAATGGTTGAGAAGCTCAGGACTCAAAGCAGAAACAGAGGGATTTTTAATTGCAGCACAAGACCAAAGCCTCCCCACCAGAAATTACCAAAAACATGTAATGAAAAGAAATATTACAAGTAACTGCAGAATATGTGGAGATGGAAAAGAAACAATAAATCATATTATCTCTGGCTGCCCAGTCCTGGCTAAGAAGGAATATATTCACAGACATGACAGAGTTGGAACCTACATACATTGGAAGCTATGCCAACATTATGGAATAACAACAGAAAAAAGATGGTATAGGCACACACCAGAAAAGGTCACAGAAAACGAGAAAGCATCCATACTCTGGGATATGCCGATACATACAGATAGAGAAATTAAGGCCAACAGACCAGATATAGTTGTCAGAGATCATGAAGAAATAAAATGCTTTCTAATTGATGTATCAATACCGGCAGATGACAACGTTTCTCTAAAAGAAATGGAGAAACTTTCAAAATACAAAGACCTGGAAATAGAGGTAACTAGAATGTGGAACCTGAAAACAGAAACAATTCCTATCATAGTAGGTGCATTAGGCATGATAAAAAAATATTCAGACAAATACATAACAAAAACACCAGGACTTACAAACACATATAACATACAGAAAATTGCACTACTAGGCACTGCACACATCCTACGCAGAACACTTTCCATACAATAACCATCAGAGCATCACAACAAATCACAGCACATACCCAAGGCACACAGAGCTGCGCTCGGTAGTGAAGTGAAAGCACGCTATAAAAATAAAACTACTGAATAATAATAATAATAATAATAATAATAATAATTGTAATAATAATAATAATGACGATGATAATAATAATAATAAGGTTTCACTACCTTTTTGTTTATCATTCCTAGAGATCCTGTTACTGTAGGATCTCTAGGAATGATAAAAAAAAACGTACTGAAACCTTTTGAAAATGATACCAGGTTTACCATCCCTACAGGAAGTAAAAAAAATCGTGTTAACTAGAACGGCTCATGTACTGAGAAGAGCATTATCGCTGTAAAAATAACATCCATTCATGAATTTGTGAATTTGCGTGTGTAATCTGGGAATGCATACAATGAGCTTCACTGCCCTAGGTGTACGGAAAACACTCGGTGAGAAGCGGAAGAATATTTGAAGAAAGAAGGAAAAATAATAATAATAATAATAATAATACTAATAATAATAATAATAATAATAATAATAATAATAATAATAACACCGGGGGACGTTTAAGATGTAAGAACGATAAAACAGAGCTCTGAAATCTATCCACAAACTTCGAAAACAAGGACATCGTATGGAGCAAAAGATTTGCTAACAAAGGATTGGACTGTACCCGAGTAAGTAATACTCATTAAAATTTATTACTATTTTCCAAACGAAATGATGTATTTTAACTCGATATCATCTCCACGTCTAACACAACACATGTAAACATGCGTGGTACATTACGATCAATCAACACCAGCTCATCCCCGACCCCAAACACCATGTACAAAGGAACTACGAAGAAATTAAATACCACCGATATTATTCAACCCAAGAATAACAATCGGGAGGTACGTACCTAAAACTTACAACACAAATGTACGAAAAACTACACGTGCAAAACAATGTGACAACAGAAATGAACGGACCGGTACTCTACGAAAATGACGACCGTCAAAATAATGGGCCGGACGTTGTTCCGCATGTCCCGCAGACAAAACCCAAAAGACATAAATGGACACGTGAGGAATACATTTCTATCCTACACGCATATTTCACAGCAGTACTCTACCCCAAAAATTTAGACACAGCAACACATACATATAAAATATGGAAGGAAAATAACATAAATATAGACTTGGATACAGCAATGAACCCTAATAAAATAGCTAACGTACGAAGATACATAACAAAAACACCAGGACTTACAAACACATATAACATACAGAAAATTGCACTACTAGGCACTGCACACATCTTACGCAGAACACTTTCCATACAATAACCATCAGACCATCACAACAAATCACAGCACATACCTAAGGCACACAGAGCTGCACTCTGTAGTGAAGTGAAAGCATGCTATAAAAATAAAACTACTGAATAATAATAATAATAATAATAATAATAATAATAATAATAATAATAATAATATAATAATAATAATAACAATAATAATAATAAGCAGAAGGAGAAGAAGAAAAAGAAGAAAAAAAGAAGAAGAAGAAGAAGAAGGAGAAGAAGAAGAAGAAGAAGAAGAAGAAGAAGAGAAGAAGAAGAAGAAGAAGAAGAAGAAGAAGAAGAAGACAGTACAACTAAAGCAATGTATAGTAGTCAGTCTGTGTAAAGATATCAACTTAACATTTACGATTGTCAAACAAAACATGTGAGTTACCTCACATAATGTTCGTTATATTTAACATGGAAGGTTGTGTGAAGAATTTCTTGCTAACGGTATTTTTATTGATTACGCACTGACAAAACCTTTTCTGGTCTTCGCTTTGAGACAAGCAAACAATTAGAAGAATGTTTATCTGATTGCAACAAACATGATAGGACTGCTGTAATATAAATATCGCTCACAGATGTACATCCAAGTCAATCTGACAAAGTAATAAGCGCAGCATTTTTGGTCATTCAAGTAATGAAAGATTTCGATTAAACTGGAGAAATCTTCAGAGAATATGAATTTAGTAATGTAATGCAACAAGTTAATGGAATTGGATTTATGCTATGAAAATGAGTTATTTCTCCTTTAGTAAACGATATACTCACCCCCCTCTCTCCCTGCCCCTTTCTCGCGCTCCGTATATATATATATATATATATATATATATATATATATATATATATATATATATATATATATATATATATATATATATATATATATATATATATATATGTATGTATATATATATATACATATATACATATATATGCACATAGGGTGGTGCAAAAGTAGGTGTACAGTTATGAAAAACGAAAACACGTACAATACTCATTTATTTTTATCGAAAAATATTCAAAGTTACGACAGAAGTATTATCATAGTTATGATAAATGTATCATAATTAATGACTCAGAAAATATCAAAAATGAGAGTAACTAATTTAATTTGCTAATGATTTTAGTGAATCAAGTATTATAACATTGATATGAGACATATATATATATATATATATATATATATATATATATAATCAGAATGAGGATATTTAAACCCTTTATAGGGATATTCTATGCAAGATACACTGGCTTAAAATATATTTTGAAGAGATATTTCTTCAATGAATATATTACATCGTAAAATATCAACCATTATTATATGTGTGCATACATATACATATACACATAGTAAACACGTCTATACATTCTGAGGATTCCAAACGTGTCTTAATGTAATCCTTGTATTGTCCTTTGATGATTTTCCGAAGATGGTATTGCAAATGTAAAATTATATATTTATATACGTTTTGTAATTTTTATTTTGTTTGTGAAGTGAAACAACTGTAGGAGAATACGTTAATTAATTAATTTATTTTTATCCATTAAATTAATTTGCATATATATATATATATATATATATATATATATATATATCGATTAAGGAAGTCAGAAAAGTCTAGTGTTTTAATTACATTGATTAATATAAAAAAAAGGCGCTTCGAAAGAGATAGGAATGTAGAAGCAGTTAACTACCTCAGTAAGTACAGAAATATACAAAATTAAAATATGGTGGCGACAAGAACTGGCTAATGCATGTTATACAATAAGAACATTATCAGCAGAGAGACATTCGAAGCGGAACTTGGAATATATTAGTTGTTTTCTTTTACGAAAACCATGTTTCATTGATTTTGCTAATTTCCAGCTACTCGGTACTTATTGTGTTTACACGGTGAACCACAAATTACAAGCTGATACTTTGGGGACGGAGACTAAAAGGAAATTATGTGTCAGCACAAATGCAATATAGTAACATGTAATAACTGTAGAAATTATATGGAGGCATCTTTATTTGGCAAATAATCATTCTGTGGAACCGATGCTATTAAATCATTAACCACATGTTCGAGGAAAAATAAACCGCATATCTAACTTCTCTCACGCAAACGTGATTATCATATGAAAGAAATGCTAAAAGTTTTAGATTTTTTGCAGTAAAAAGATGAATACACACACACATACATATATACATACATACATACCTAAATACATACATACATACATACATACATACATACATACATACATACATACATACATACATACATACATACATACAAACCAGAAAGGAGAAAGCTGATTCGAAGAGTAAAGATCCGATTCATCACTCGAACTGAAAAAAGTCTGTGAAACTTTCCATAAGTTTATCGTTTAAGCACATTTAACTGTCTATATAAGCAACCATATTATTATTATTATCATTTATGGTTTCCTTTCATTATAACTTTATTCCAGCTGCCTTAGTACCGGGCATCCTCCGGAGGCCAAGAGTAGCAAGGGCACTTTTGTTTTGCTATGCGTACTAAAATCATCACCACATTTATTCCAATTTAGATGGTGGGTGTATTCCGTAGTATATGGGGTATACCCATCAAGGTTATCTTTGTAGTTCACGGAGGTTGGAGTTACCAGGGAGTTGCTTAAAATACTTCTCAGCTCCCTTCTTTATCATTCCCAAAGCACCAATTACTACTGGTATTAAGGAGTACTAAGCTTCCACATTTTTGTGATTTCAATTTGCAGATATTTATGTTGAGAAAACTTTTCGCATTCCTTTCTTGAGACATCTGGATCTTGTTGGACAAACATATCTATTAACAGACAAGTTCCTCTGTTATAGTCCTTGATCACAACGTCGTGGTATGTATATAGTATGTCTGTATTTTTGTATGCAGTATAAATTAACGAAACAAAAGCACATGTATGGTACTGCTAATTTAACAGTAAATGCCACAATAATTATTATAGAGAGATAAGGAATTATATATATATATTGATACTTATATAGGATAAATTTCTTAATGTAAGGGTAAATATGTAATTGCAAATATCTTGCAACCTTGCATTGCTGCGATAATTATTAACTGGTAATGGAACAGTAAATGTGTATTTTCATATATACCTTGGACCTTGCCCCCTCATTGTTATTGTTCGAGAGTTACACATCTAGAACTCACATACATGCATTCAGGCAATCTCAGTTGTCACATATGTATATGTAGATGTGTGTGTGTGTGTGTGCGTGTGTTTAATAATGTACTAACGCGGAAGCACACACACACACACAGACACATACACACTCATACACTCACAGACAGACATACAACTATATACAAAATGTGACGTTGTCGTCATCGTTGTGGTATAAAAATGTTCCTGATACACGTTCACATACATATACTAAGATAGCCACACAAGCAGACATACATTAGCGCCTGTCACTCATTGGATATGTATATGTATGTGTGTTTAATAATGTACTTAAGGCAGAAAAACGCACGCACGCACATACACACACATATACACACTCATGCACTTACACACATACACTTACAGACAGATAGACAGTCATACAAAATGTGATGCAAGTACATCTATAAAATGTTATATTGCTTTAATCGAAATGAAAATAAAATTTCGCATTGACCAGTCCTTAGATACATATAGTGTGTTTAATAGCGTACCTAGCGTGGAAAGACACACACACACACTGTGAGACATATACACACTCATACACTCACACACATACATTCACAGACAGATACGCCATCAGGTACAATATGTGACGTCGTCGTCGTCGTGGTTATTATTAAAACTAAGAGTATAAAAGTGAAACAATATTTCCCATTACAATATAGATGTGATTCTTTCACTTTTATTACAATGTAGATATTATTCTCTTACTTTTATTCTTTGAGTTTTGACGCATAATACGAAACCAGTGCCAATGGAGCGTTGTTTTAATCCAAAAAACATTATATGTTGACACTCACGGGATCTGATAGTAATACCATGTAAAATTTGATTTGATTTGGTTTAATCGTTCTAGAATGCATTCAGAACAGAGAGGTAAAGGATTATACATATACATATAGAGAGAGAGAGATTAAACAGCGTTTCGTTCGTCACGCTCTGAGTCCAAATTCTACTGAGGTCGATTTTGCCTTTCGTCCTTTCGGGGTTGATAAATTAAATATCAGTTGAGTACTGGGGTCTAGAGAAGAAAGGATTATAATTATTATTATTATTATTATTATTATTATTATTATTATTATTATTATTATTATTATTATTATTATTATTATTCAGTAGTTTTATTTTTATAGCGTGCTTTCACTTCACTACCGAGCGCAGCTCTGTGTGCCTTGGGTATGTGCTGTGATTTGTTGTGATGCTCTGATGGTTATTGTATGGAAAGTGTTCTGCGTAGGATGTGTGCAGTGCCTAGTAATGCAATTTTCTGTATGTTATATGTGTTTGTAAGTCCTGGTGTTTTTGTTATGTATTTGTCTGAATATTCTTTTATCGTGCCTAATGCACCTACTATGATAGGAATTGTTTCTGTTTTCAGATTCCACATTCTAGTTACCTCTATTTGCAGGTCTTTGTATTTTGAGAGTTTCTCCATTTCTTTTAGAGACACGTTGTCATCAGCCGGTATTGATACATCAATTAGAAAGCATTTTTTTTGTTCATGGTCTCTGACAACTATATCTGGTCTGTTGGCCTTAATTTCTCTATCTGTGTGTATCGGCATATCCCAGAGTATGGTTGCTTTCTCGTTTTCTGTGACCTTTTCTGGTGTGTGCCTATACCATCTTTTTTCTGTTGTTATTCCATAATGTTGGCATAGCTTCCAATGTATGTAGGTTCCAAATCTGTCATGTCTGTGTGAATATATTCCTTCTTAGCCAGGACTGGGCAGCTAGAGATAATATGATTTATTGTTTCTTGTCCATCTCCACATATTCTGCAGTTACTTGTAATATTTCTTTTCATTACATGTTTTTGGTAATTTCTGGTGGGGAGGCTTTGGTCTTGTGCTGCAATTAAAAATCCCTCTGTTTCTGCTTTGAGTCCTGAGCTTCTCAACCATTGCTGGGATTTTTCTTTGTCTATTTCTTTTGCGTTTAGTTTAGTGCAGTATTTACCATGAAGGGGCTTTTCTTGCCATCGTTTTATCATGGCTCGTTGCTGTTCTATTTTTAGTTTGGATTTCATTTGTTTTATAGCTTTTGTTGTTTCTTCATCATCTTCTTCTTCTTCTTCTTCATGTTTATTAGGTGGTATGATTTCTTGTTTGTATTTGTCAGCTTCCTTAAATACTGAGAACAGTTTTTTGTTTTGCTCGTGTTTTGCTGCTATCTGGATCAGTTTTCCTTCCTTCTGAAGTAGACGTTTTTGCAGTCCTATGGTGGTTATTTTATAGTAGTTTTCCAGCTGTATAAGGCCTCTACCACCTTCTATACGTTGTATATATAGTCTTTCTATGTCAGATTTTGGGTGATGCATCCTAGATCCTGTCAGTATTTTTCTTGTTTTCCTATCTATTTTGGTCAGTTCATTTAGTGTCCAGTTAAGGATATTGTAGCTGTAACTTATAACTGGGACAGCTAAAGTGTTGATACCTATTATCTTGTTTTTAGCATTGAGCTCTGTTTTTATTATTGATCTAACTCGTCTATAATATTCTTTTTTTATTTTCTCTTTCATTTGTGCGTGTTGTGTCTTATGTAGTTCATGGAATCCTAAGTATTTGTAAGTTTGGCTTTGGTCTAATTCTTTTATTTCATTGGTTTTATTTAGTGTGATGTTGTTACTCTTAACTAGTTTTCCTCTTTTCATGGTTACTTTGGCGCATTTTTCTAATCCAAATTTCATATCTATTTCTTTGGTAAATCCATGAACTGTCTTTAATAGTGTTTCCAGCTGTTTGTCATTTGCAGCGTATAGTTTTAGGTCATCCATATATAAAAGGTGGCTGATCGTTTTGCCGTAACATTTATATCCGCATCCAGTTCTATTTAGTATATCAGATAGAGGTGACAGTGCCAAGCAGAAAAGGAGTGGAGAGAGCGTGTCTCCCTGGAATATTCCTCTTCTAATGGGGATGTCTTTGGTTTTCATGAGTCCCTCTTTTGTTTGGAGGTGTAGGACTGTTTGCCATTTATTCATAGAGTGCTCTATGAATTTTATAATTGTTGGTGCTACTTTGTTAATGGCTAGTGTTTCGAGGATCCATGTGTGGGGGATGCTATCATACGCCTTTTTGTAGTCAAGCCAGGCCATACTGAGGCCTTTCTTCTTTCTGTGGCTGTCTTCAGTTATGGCTTTATTAATCATTAGTTGATCTTATTATTATTATTATTATTATTATTATTATTATTATTATTTTTTCATTATTATTATTATTATTATTATTATTATTGTTATTGGTTCAAATATAGACAGACTCCTTAAATAATCTAACCATATAATCAATATATATGTATAGTATCTATAGATTTAATATAATATAAGAATCTATAACAAAGTTATATTGATTATATGTTTAGATTATTTAAGGGGTTTGTCTATATTTGAACCATTTCTTATTTTGATTACAATTTACTGAATTGTATTAGCTTTGTGTATTTTATATAATTTAAATATTGTTTTAGTTTTCAATTATGTATATTTAGTATTTTCATATATTTAAGTATATGTATTGATTAATTATTTTATTATTCTAGTTTATTTTTGGCTTCGACCCCTGGGCAGTACCATTCAATCTGGCAGTGTCAACAGCACTAAGATAAGTGTTGTTTGGGAACAAACAAACCCAAGAATCCACAACTTTCAAGCATATTGAACCTTATGTACATCCGTATCGGTGAATAAATTCAATAAGTAAATTACAACCAACTCTTAAATACGTAACTGAACAGTGAACAATCCGTTACGTTATACACAAATTATAACCCTTACTGTCTTCCGTAGTATAATATAAAAGTGAAAGTTTAATGACCACATTCATTCAATCAATCAATTTATAGACAGGATTAAACACTAACTTTAATAAAACTACAACAAAGACACACATAAACCAATGTTCATGTGTATAAACGGGCAAATTGGTGAGAGATGGATCTGCTCAGTATAGAAAAAATGTTATAATACTGAAATGAATTGAACTTCAACTCCGAATTCTTCATCCAGGACTGTATGTATGTGTGTGTGTATGTATGTGTGTGTGTATGTATGTGTGTGTGTATGTATGGGTGTACCGGCATCGATATCTCTATACAATTGCACACACACATTCACACACACATATATATTTGCTTGTATGTATGTATGTGCGCGTGTAGTACGTGTGTATGTACGTGTGTGTGTGTGTGTGTGGTGTGTGTGTGTGTGTATTACATATTTAAGTACACTGATGTATGTCATTGGCTGTTTCCAAGATTTAATAACTTTAATACTATTATTTATAGACAACACGAAAGTGAAGCATTGTAAGGCAGCAATACTTCAAGTCGCCAGCTGTGAAGAACTGCTGCCAAACGTCTGACGTCTCTGGTTCTACCTTAAGGTCACAGCAGAATAATACAGGCCACCCGAACTACAATCCCTTACATCTATCGCTATACTGCGAAATAAATAAATAATTTTACTCTGTGCTATGTATATACATATGCGCGTGCGCAGGCATGCGACTATATATATATATATATGATTAATTTTTACCTACATATTTATATATATATATGTATTGTGTGTGTGTGTACGTTCGTGTGTATTGTGTCTGTAGTTGTGTATGTGAGAGGGGATCAGTTCTAAAGCAAAGCATTGATGGGATATCGTTCATTGATTAAATATTCTGATGTTGCCAATACAGCTTTGCAGTTTAAAGATGAACAAGCTTCAGGTTAAAGATCGACTTTCATACAAAATTGAAGTATTTATTCATATACTCCTAAACACAAACACTCACACACACACACATACACAAACACACGCACACACATACTCACACACACGCCAAAACAAAAAATACACTGATACACACAAAAACACACGCGCGCAAACAATATAAAAAATACACGCATGCGTATTGCAAGAATGTAGTTGGAATAGCACTTAATCCCTGAATTTAGCGAAATGATCAAAGACTGTCTTGTTCAGATTCTATAATGAAAAAGAAAGCGCTAAAATACGAAAATACGTCGATATAAAATAATAGTTTTAATAATTCTCTGCGTAAAGTCTGACTTTCACTATCATCATATTTTCTTCATTATTATCATTTCAATTCCCACTACTATTAAGAATGGAACATTCCCTCGCAAGAAACACACAACACAAGCGCACACGTACACGCAAACACAGACAAACACACAACACACACACACACACACACATACGTGACCACGGAATTCGTTGATGTCTTACGAAAATTTAAAAGTGATTTGTAATCAAAGAAAATGTACATTGTTCAAATGTGTATTGCTGCAGTGGCCCATGTCGAAATATATCATAAAATTATTTCGCATTCTGTTCCGTTTTATGCTGCCTACAAAAGGATCTATTTTCTTGTAGTATAAACCCATATTCATCAGCTGTGCTATGCTTTGGAAGACTTTCTCTAGAAAAATAGAATACTCTTTATTGCTGAGCTTAATAGTTTTTTTCTTCTTTTTTATTCATGCAATATCTCTGGACATTGCACGAATGATCACCTGCCCAACTTCCAAAAATAGATTCTATACAAAGCGTTACATTCATTTGAAAAAAACGGTTATATTTTTTATAAGGTTTTGGTTCTTAAAAAACATATGGAGGATTATTTCAATTTCTAAAGTTCAGATATTTTTAACAGTATATTACGGCTTTTGACATAAGAATAGTAAATGACAAACCAAAAATTGGATGAGAAAGGTTAACGGCATGACTACTTGTATATATTCTATCGAAATGGAAGGCAAGCATTGAATAGATCCATTATAATAGTATACAACCGCATTGAACTCGGTAACAGCCTGACTAAGGAGTGGCGCTTTGTGAGACTTTGAAACATTGTGCCATTTAACCTATATATTTGAGATTTGAATATATAATTAGGTAATTAGCATATTTCGTTAGACATTAACCAGAGTGAGGTTGTTAACAACTCAGTTTAGTATAGTTTCACAGATGGTGTCTGGTCAGTGGCGTCTTTTTGGTGTTGTCCAGTAACACTGCTTCAGATCTTTCACTTCTGTTAATTAATTAAACGAACTTAATTATTTTTTGACAACTTACATATACGATGAAAACTTTATTTTCATGAACTTACTCATGAAAATAGTGAATAACGTACATTTTGAATCGTGTATAAAGTGGAAACCATATGAAGTCTGTTATCTCTACGCTTTTAGTTAATTTATTAACACATATTTAGAAGAGATGGGTTTACATTCACAAATATGGTTTACTGAAATTGCACAGTACTTTTCGTTTTATTTTAGAGAAATCTTTTGTCGAAGTAATGGCAGAGATAATTGTTTCGCCAGAAACTTTAAAATGTAACTAGTTTTGTATATGAGATGATGAGATACGCATATATGTGAATATTTGTTATATGATATCTGGTGCGTTTGTCCAAAAGTGATTTTCAACGTGGCTGTAGGTATACGCATATTCAGAGAAAAGGGACAGCAGGTATGCGTCCTCCTTTTGGTCTTCTGATGCATGACTTTCCATGGAAGCCTTTTGAAAATGTAATGCAAGGTAAAGTATTGTCAGATCATCTCCTTCGTGACAATTACACAAAACTTTAATGGACTGTAGTTTATGTTTACGATGACGATCGCCTCCACAACCACAACCACCACTGCCAACACCACCAACAACAGCAACAACAACAGCACCATCAACAACACCACCAACACCAGTAGTATGAGATGTTTTCAGTTATCATCACTCATGTTCAAGAACTAAAATTCGTTTTGTGATGTTAGGAAATCTCTTTTTTGTGGCTGAGCTTTGAAGACTTATAGAAAATAAATACAGAAAAAGAGGTGTATTACTTTCTGGATATCTTGTTTTAAAAGATGCCAAAGCTTACAATCGTTTGAATTCCACAAATTGCGAAAGGAGATATAAATTCTATGATTTGGTTTTGAAATGATTGACAACAAACAGTTTACCTATAATATTCATATATATATATGTATGTATGTATATATATATATATATATATTATATATATATTATATATGATTGATTGATTCATTCTAGTTTCAACTCATGAGCTGTGGCCATGCTGGGGCACCGCCATTTATATATATATATATAATATATATATATATATATATATATATATATATATATATAATATATATATATATATATATATATATATATATATATATATATTATATATATATATAGGGAGAGTTTACGAAAAAAAACAAGAAACAAAAGACGAAGACAGGTGGTGTACAAAACAAATAGATGTATTAGTATAACGCTCAGAAATAGAAAAAGTCTTTTACGTTTCGAGCCTACGCTCTTCTACAGAAAGGGGCACAAAAAAAAAAAACAAGGAGAGAAAATATATATATATGTGCGTCTCATCATTTCAATTCGTTTGTATTTTAAAGATTATAACAATAGATTTCAACTGAAAAAAAGATTGTCGCTAATTAATTCCACCATTACTATAACTAAAATTTCTTTCAAAGTAAAATGAAAAGGTGTCTGCAGTTTGATAAAAAAAAAAGTTATTTGTGATGATAAACCCATTTTGTGTAATATCAGACAACGACACCCTCATCAATGTCCTTAAATGCATAAGCAATCACAGCTGGAAAACATATGGAGAGCGAAGTTGGCGCATGTATATCCATTTGATTAATACCGTTGTCCAATGAGAGAGGCCGACACATAATTTGAATTGTAGAAAGCCTTCAAATCAGTGTGCTGTTGGACAAATTATATCAGCAAATTATATCACTTTTCCTGAGTGTATTTCTATTCACTATGTCAAAGTCTTTCGTTAAATGGACGAGAACCTGGTAAAATAGAAGTCTCTATTCTATGGACTTATGTTAAATATTCTAACATGAGATCATATCCATGGAGACTCTGCCAGACCTAAATCCATTCTCAGATTCTGTAATAATGGTAATGATGGATAATGTACATGTCTACCACAAATTCAATAAATGTCTGGCGAAAATCTTACCTCCAGTTACACGAAAGAAAGTTCCATGTAAGTTATCATAGTTAGACTTGGTTCTTTTTTCCTTTGTAAAGTGAAATCAATGTTGCATCTTCGAAATCTTGTAGTACCGGCAAGCCATTCCAGATATTGACAATTAGAGTCATCACAAGATGAGTCACTACAGCTTAATGACCGTAGAAGGTTATACCATCATTTGCTTGGGTGTGGGCTCCTAAACGGATCACTTCAATGGCAATTATACTTCTGTTATGCTAGAATTATCATCTATTTGTTGAATAGAATTGTGTAGTAGTTAGTCTTAAAGAAGAACATTGTCATCCGTCCTCGTTTTTGTATTTGGCTTGTAAAATTCTTGATGTAAACTCGTGTGTTGAAACAAGTCTTACTCTATCTTTCTATTCTGGCGTAATGCAGAATAATACATAATTATTATAAATAATACATAATTATTATCATAATGTCATAAAACCAGAAATATTAGAACAGTGTTAAATACAAACAATAGGCCCCAGAATATATTGTAGAGTGCAATGGAGGAAAGCTATCCGACTCTTGTTTCATGGTAACATTCAGAAAAGTTGGGTGTCTGACTCAATATGCGTATATTATAGCATTCGGGGAAGCTACTCTCATCTTCTTATTTGTCTTAGCGGCTCTAATACGGCCATGCTGGGGTATCACCTTGAAAGGTTTTACATCGACCAAATTGATTCCGGTACTTATTTAAAAATCTAGTACATATTTTCTTCAGATCCCTTTTGCTGAACGGCTAGGTACGGAGACATCATCAAATCTATGCCTGTTGACTATTGAAGAGAGACAAATACAAAAACATACACACAGACATACACACGCACACACGCACACGCACACACACACACACACACGTGTATATATATAAGCGTACATACATACATGTATGTGTGTTTGTGTGTGTGTGTGAGAGAGAGAGTGCATGTTTATGTTTGCATATCTTTGGGGATGTGTTATATTCTATCTCCTTTTTGGTCATGAAATGGTGCCGTCCTTACAATGATGGCTGTGTAATGACGAGGTGACTTGTGATCGTTCATCACAATTCTCTCATTGTAACAACCTGATTAAATGAGATGAATAACAGCAATGTGTTTATAAATAACTAACATTGTGAAGAATGACTCCATTTGACAACTGAAATCCAGACACCAACTTAATTCACCAACAGAAGAACTGTAAGAGGGCTTCGGTTGGCAGGGAACAATAGTTTAGGGGAAGTCACATGACATCAGCCTCCCGACCTTCTTGCGTTTTCTGTCAACGATTATTCACAGCTAAATTCTGCTAGCACACACACACGCACACACACACACACACACACACACGCACGCACACACACACACGCACGCACACACATACACAGACACATATTCATACACATACAAGCATGCACACACATACATACTCGCTCACACACACACATACACACACTCACATACATACACACACGCACACACACAATCACACGCACGCACATACACACTCCCTCACACTCACACACACACACATATACACACACTCACACACATACACACTCACACACACATACACCCACGTACACACACACACACACACAGAGGCACACACACTACTTAACACCCAAACATTTACTGTCAATTATTAGCTTCGTATGCCACGTTGTCAGGTAAAATTTAGTACAACATACATTTAACGAAATAATTTAAACAGAAATGAAAATCGTTGATTTATACATTAAAAAGAGAGAAAAATGTAAGGGCGATCCTAAGGCTTATTAACCTGTTTCTACCACTTTACATTTCAATACAATATTTGTTAACGCTTCGCTGTTAATTCTGCCACGGCTCTGCATCAGTGAACGACACTGTAGTTTACTAAATTTAGTTTTACGCACTCAGTGGTCTCTCATGTCGCCACACATTATGGTGTCATCTTTATGAACAGCCTTACTAGCCATAGAGACGGTGGCGGTGGTGGCGGTGGTGGTGGTAGTGATAGGAGAATTTATAGGTAGTAGTAGTAGTAGTAGTAATGTGTGGTGGTAGAAGGCCAGCAGATTCTTTAATGAAAATAATCGAAGTAATTTCATGGAAACGTTGACGAGAATTCAGTTTAATTTTTATATATTAGTCGCAGGATATTCCAGGTGATTTCATTGGAATTTCTCGGCACTCGCAATTAATCTTAATGAACTGTTGAATAAACGATTATTTGAAATCACATTTAAAATTTAGAAACCATTACTCACTCTTTCTGACATCTTGTCTTAACGATCATTAATTCTGTTTAAATGATTTAATTGTCATTTTCAAACACCTCTGTTGAAATTTCACCACTATCAACGCATACATAAAATTCTATTTAATTTCAGAAGTCAATACTACAAGATTGTCTCTTAACGATCATTAATTTTGTTTAAATGATTTAATTGTCATTTTCAAACATGTCCGCTGAAATTTCATCAATATCAATACATACATAAAATTTCTATTATGTCACAAGTCAAAAATGCGAGATTGTCAGTAAAATTTCCTGTAAGTTGAAGGATAACAAATTTAAATTGTCAAGCGTATAGTGAGATTAAATATATTAAACTATAGTTTTACAAAATATTAGCGTTTCAATAATATTCACGGACTGGAACTGACAACTTATGTGCGGAAGACATCAAGGAAAATTTAAACTAATAAACTCTAATAGCAGTTCTGTCAAATATCCGAAGTTCATATCACCAAAAGGGGTTAGTAATATGATTAGTATCGGTTTTAACTCAGTCTTTCTTTGCACTGCTATGCACTGGGAAACTCTAGTTAAATATTTATAAGCTATTATGGATTGTAGAATACTTTCCACAATTAAATTGATCCTGATGTATCAATATCGAAATATATGAAAGGATTCGAATCGTTCAATACTGTAAGCATTATAAACAAACAGTTTCACAGACGAAGCTATATTGCTATGATACATAGGAAAGTAGAATGGCGTATTTCTCTTTGCATAAAGCAGCTGATGGAGTCGGTGCCAATATTTTACATGAAAACTGGCAGAAATAGAATGTAGAACGCTTTCCTAATCTCAAGGGTATTATTCACGGATTGGCTGCTACACTATCAACAAGTTTCTAAAATTCCTCCTTTTTAGGTGCAGGCATTGCAGTGTGGTGAAGGAGCTCGCTTTCCAATCGTGTGGTCTCGAGTTCGGTCCCACTGTGTGGTGCTTGAGGCACATGTCTTCTACAATACGATGGTGTGTTGGAATATTCATAGGCTGACTCTGAAGAACAAATGCTAGCAGAGCCGGATTTATAGCGGTGTGGAAGAGGCAATTGCTCCGGGCGTCGAGATATTGTGGTGGGGGCCCTGCTAGGAAGAGTATGTAGCACCCAATACAGCAAGCCCCGCCACTCTTAGCAATCAGGCATGAAGACGCCCATTTTCAATATACAAAGATGACTTGACTTCTTAAAAAATGTAATGGATTCTGTTTTAGGATACATACACATAGATTTTGCCACTTTACAGACACCAAATAAATGAATTAAAAAAACCCAGTTTATACCCAGTCCCAAAGCACTTTCCCGACAACAGAGAAAAGGGAAACAGCAGAAAACTCTTGAAAATGTATGTATGTATTTGTGAGTGTGTGTGTGTGTGTGTGCGTGTGTGTGTGTGTGTTAGTATAAATATATATATATATATATATATATATATATATAAAGGTGGAGAGATTGATAGAAAAAAGTAATTGTCTCTTGGCCAAATTCTTTCTTTCAATGCATGACGCACACATTTCTACTTCTAAACTTATTTCAGTCAGGCTTTGAAAAACTGGTCTAATTTTATGAAGCAAGGAAGTAAAGAAAACTTTTGAATTTCGCTTCAATTATAAAATTACATCTCTCAACAGCGAAAAGCATTCTTTTTCAGTTTTAGAATTATTGCATGTATATTTAAATGTTTCATTAAATCGAACCTTTTTTCCTTTTTATTTTTTCATATATTTTTCGTAATTCTGTTTTAACATTTGGAAATTACTATATGGAAGTGGGGCAAAATTAGTAACTAGGTCAAAATCAATAATTTCTGATTTCTTGTTATTTTCTCTCGTTTTTGCACCATTGTATTATCTTTGGGAGTAAAATTTGGTCAGTATAGTTTAAATAGTTGAGAGTTAGAGACATAGGTGACAGGTACTATTTTCAAGAAATTTTTCCTCAAATAGAGCCGATTGTAATTGAAGAAGCTGATAAATTATTTGGATAGCTTTTGGCGAAGAAGCTAGAGTGAAGAACGAATCAACAATATTTTAGGTTGAGTTTTTAGATTTATTTGAGTTTCATTAATTTCATATTATGAGCGATTTTTCCACAATCCTCTTTCATTTGACCACGATATTTTAAATTTTGTTGTATTTCTCATGTCTAACGATGGATGTTTATGCGTATTTACCTTGTCTTGCCTTACCTATTTTGCACCGCCTAAATATGTCTTTTATATGCTCAAAGAGAACAGTGATAATGTTCTGAAATAGTGTGCTGAATATGTTATAGGTTTCACTGCATTTAGAGAAGGTCTTTACATCGCTGATATTGATTTGAGAAGGTAGTGAGCATTTGTTAAAATATAGTTTCTTCAAGGTCAAAAATGCTGTAACTATTATTCATTGTGTCCCACCTACTCTTACTGGAAACTGGAAAAGCAGACCCTCGGAAACAGTTGATTGAATTACCCACCTTTTGACGGGGTTTCCCCGCTTTAATTTTTTTTGTTTTTTTTTGTTTTTTTCACGAATTGTAAAACAATGAAGAGAAGCCGTTTTAAAAGAAAAATTTTTAAAACTCATGACTTTGAAATGTTGGTTTTTCACTCCACCTCTCTCTCTTTTTCGCTCTCTCTCACGCTCTCACACACACACACACACACACACACACATACACACACGCATGCACACACACACGCACACACACGCACGCACACACACTCATCATGCCTTTGGAACAGCAGCAACCACAAAAATGATTTCTGAAACATATGTAACTCATATTAAAAGAAAAGTTCTTACCCCCCCTTTTCCCTCCTTCATTATACTTTTCACAATGAAGGAAAAGTCAGACATCACAAGTGAATGTGTGAAAAACGAAATTTAAATCTAGAAAAAAACTGTATCTATAAAGCGACATTTTCAGTCATTTATTTAAACTTCCTTTGCTAACTCAACAAATGTGTTTTGTGATTTAAATTTGGTAATTTTCTAAGATTTTAATTCTTGTGTACAAGGGTCCCACCGAACTTGAAGTGACCCGAGCCCCCGTGGATTAAATCCGGTCTTGGATGCTAAGACTGGGAATTCTTGCATGCATTAATTTCAGCCAGTCTTATTAAGAGCTGCATTGTTTCTCTCCAGGTAAACTGACAGCTGACTATTCAAAGGAACTTTCAAAGGTAACTTGAATATGGCCGATATGATGTTATCAAGAACCGACGGAGTAAGTGTTTAACCCCCAAGGATATTCATGAAGTTATGCTTGCTACATTAGAGGTTGATGTTGCAACTTTATCAAAAGTGCAAAATGAGCAGCTTAATTTAGGGGCCGAGAGAAGAGTCTGGAAGATGATACAAGGTTTGAACGTCCTGCAACAGCCACCACCGATGACCAACATTAATCATGTTCACCACAATCTGTCGGGTAACTGGCGATTGACTATAAATGAAACAGCCAACGCTATTAGCATATCTAATACTTAATCAAAAGCACACCAGGTTGATCACATCACAGAAGAATCTGACATTGTTTGAGGCAGATCCAACTGGTTTCCTTGAATGTTTCTAAGCCAGGATGAGTGTTGGCTGCATCATGTTGGACCAAAGACAAAGAGACAATCTGTGCAGGGGAAATACCCTTTCTCACCTGTTCCAAAGAAGAGCAAGGTCGTTTCATCTGCAAGGAACGTGATGGACTCGATTGTTTGGGATGCAAAAGGCATCGTGTTTATTGAATGCCTTCAAAAAGGCCGCACCATCAATGGAGAGTACTAAGTCATCTTGCAGAGACAATTTCGAAAGGCTACCAAGACAAAAGGCCCAGGGAAACCGACGAAAGGAGTCCTGCTTCATCAGGACAATGCTCCAGCACACAAATCCATTCTTGGTTTCAATAGTGTCTGTACGTGGCTGTGTCTTTGAACTGGTTGATTACCTTCGTTCTGCTCCTGATTCGGCCCAATCTGGCTATCTCCAACCTGAAAAGACACTTGGCCAGGGACCAGTACTGCAGTCATGATGACGTCATATCTGCTGTTGATGACTTTTTTAGTAACAGGATGAAAGCTTCTCACCAATGGGATCCAAACACTGCAACACTGATAGAAGCATGGAATTCCATTTGGTTACATTCCATGAGGGTATCTTGGTCAGACTATGAAATTTTCCGCCTATCCTCGACCAATGTCTTTGAGTTTGATTTGATGGACGGAAACTGGACCAGACTTAAAAATAAGCATAGGGTTTGATGTGTTCGACTAAAACTTCTCAAGACACTGCCACAGAATGGCTGCAGTCCAATGACTGAAGCATGTGAAAATAAATGATAAAGATATCAAACCGTTCAGAGAAACGAAACATATTCAATCAATAAGATAGTATTTTACATATTTTTATTCCCTGCACACATATTTTGGAAAAGTTTTCTCTCGCCGAGTATCAGAGAGAAATCTGAGTAATTTTATCACCTGCCAAGAATGATCTTGTAATTTATTTTCCAGTTGAATTGCTTAAAAAATACAAAAAACAAAAACCTTTTGGCGGAAAAATAAATCAACATGTTCTATTAAAAACTAAAAACATCCAGTGTAGAGAAAATCAGTTATTTTTAATAGTATTTATTTCAGAAGCAGAGAGTGAATAACAAGACTAAATATACAAGAAAAAAGAAATTGAAGCAACTCTTCGCAAACAATTTGAAAAACGGTCAAATACCTTGAATGGGTGTTCTATTGAAGAAATTTAGAATCGACGAAAGCAATTAATCTAATAGACTGCGTGCAGTTCTCGTATTGCAGCAGAGGGCATTTAAGGAAACGTCTCAAGAAATTTTCCTCCCTTTGAAAAATGATCACACTCGAGTTCAAAGAGAAAGGTTTCACATTTCGTAATTCGGAATCTGCTGTTTGCGTCACTAATTGCTTAGAGTGAGTCACTCCCGAAAGAAATGGTCAACAGATATTCCTTAACATTGCGAAAGTCTTTCGCAAGAGATCGATACAAACAAGACAGTAATTCCATCTCAAGGAAACAATCTCCTATTTGTATAAATTTGGACAAATGCCCACTGGTAAAAGTCGATGCTTCCCTATTTCGTCTTTAGCTGTGGTGGGGGTAAATATTAAGATAGGAAAGTCAGCCTTAACATTTGAAGAATTTACCAAATGTGAATGAAAAAAACAAAATGATCGCTATATGATAAAAAATAAACTACCAGCAGCGTCAAAATGTTTCATTTAGTAGATCTACCAAGGATGATATCAAACTTGTCTGTAAATTGCAATGGCCAAGTATATGGAAGAGGCCGTGTAAAAATATATGGAAAGCAATAAGATTTGAAAGGGTTTGCTTTCTTTACTAAACGAAAATAAAGAAGCAGAAGAACCAAGATTCATCTTAAAAGCAGATGTCGTTGAAAGAACAATCCAATGTCCGGCTTTATTGTAATCAAGACTCATCAAAGTGTTGCTAATCACCGAAAAGTTTAGAGGACAATAATCAAAGTTAATGTAATTATTATGTAAGATGTTACAAAACCCAGAAATGAAATTATAAAGGGGAAGAGGAAGAGAGA
The DNA here is from genome assembly GCF_006345805.1 of Octopus sinensis. Classification (NCBI taxonomy): domain Eukaryota; kingdom Metazoa; phylum Mollusca; class Cephalopoda; order Octopoda; family Octopodidae; genus Octopus; species Octopus sinensis. The sequence goes on from NC_043002.1 coordinate 1,798,556, forward strand.
AAGAGAAACAAACAAGAAGTAGCTCAGTGATTTGTGGTTCTGTTGAAGGCTTTTGCTATCATCGATCAAGTGATTAACCATGGATGTAGTTGCGGAACGTTTTAGAGATTTTGAAACAAAAGACGAATGATATTTTCCTCAGAAATAGGAAAATCATCCAGGATAAGAATCCCATTAAAAAAAAACAACAAAGAAATAAATTACAAAACCAAGCTGTACGAGGTGTAGTCAAAAAGTTTCCCACCTTTGGCCAAAAAACAACAACTAATATTTAAAACAAACTCACCATTTTGATTTAGTCCCCTTCAAAGTATTCGCCTTGGGCGTCTGCACACTGCTACAAGCGTTCCTACCACTGCTGGAAACATTTCTAGAAATCCCTTTTTGTGATTCTGTAGAGCTGTGCTGTCCAGTTTTGTTTAATGTCCTGTGTTCACTCAAATCTTCTCCGTTTCAGTGATTTTTGAGCTTTGAGAATAGCTAAAAGTCACACGGAGCCAAGTCTGGGGAGTAGGAAGACTGACGAACAAGCTATGTGCTGTGCTTGACGAGGAATGCTTGGAAGATGTGGGCGGAGTCAGCGGGTGCGTTGTCATGGTGGAATTTCCAGTTCTTCGCTGCGCACAGGTCCGGTCGTTTTTGCCGCACAGCTTCACGAAGACGACGAAGAACCCGCAGGTAGTATTCTTTGTTAATTGTCTGACCTTGTGGTGCATATTCATGGCTCACTGTCCACTGAGGTGCGACCGTCTTTGCACCGGTTGACCACTCCTTTATTTGTGTTTTTCCCAAAGTATCATCTCCAAAAGCCTTCTGAATCTTCTCGACGGCAGACTTTGATACAGTATCTTTTTCTTCAATGCTCTCGGTCATCTTGACTCAAAAAGAAAAAAATCGCACAGCATATTCTACACATCTGTATCTTCTCGCGCGTCACTGAGGGCGAAAGGCGCAACATACAGACACGAAGACTTTTGCGTGTGTTCAGGAAGGATGCGGCCACCTAGTACCCAAGTGGATTTTGCTCACGCATTATTTTGTGTAAACAATTCAAGGTCGGATACATTCTAACTGTACCTCGCATAAGGCTTTGGTATTCCAGTCGTTATAAGGCCGATATTCGCAAGTAATGTTTTCCAAGCAAGACAATACTCGTGTGTAATCCATATCCGTGGGAAGATTAGATCTCGACATTACGATTTAACGAAATGGTTATCAATCACATTATGCTACAAACATTGCTTATCTGGGAATCAGAGTTGCTTTCTGAAAGTCTGAAATGAAAATATCTCTACAAACAAGCTCCTGTAATGTGAAATGAAATTTTTCCGAGAAGACAAATGCCTTTCTATCAGCTTAATTAGTTATCAGGGATCTGATTAGCATTTCTTTATTAGAACTCGATGCCCGTGAACGAGTAACATCGTATGAGCGTAGAAAACACACTAGGGGTTTCTGCCCCATTTTCGTTTTTTTTTTTAAACATTCTGATTTCGAATGCCACTGATGTTTACTTTGTCTTTTTGATTAAATAAAATACTTTAATCCTCCTTAATAGATTAAATAAAATACCAAACACAAAATCGAGCTGATCGATTATCTCGTTCCCTTTAAAATTATTGGCTTTATGCTTAAATTAAAAAATAACTAATTATGGTCATTAAAAATAATAGCAATTGCATATCTGTTTCCTGAATGAACAAATAATTCTTCGTTTTATTTACTTGACAAATATTTCGCAAAGCAAATGTTGTTCTTGTGCTGATAATGACGCTCCAAAATTCCTAAAATATAGTTAATAAATTTCTCATTTATAAATGTACACAATAAACAAACAACAATAAACAAACAACAAAATGGCAACTTGAAGGATCTTACTGAAAGTTTTATTAACCTAGTTGTAACAAATATTAATATGGTTCGTGCTTTCCACTTATTTTCCAAATCTTTTCTACTTCGCTTCAGAAGCCAGATATTTTCGTAACACAACTTTTAGTAAATATGCTATAATTACCTTCTTTCTCTGAGAATTTTACCGCAGTTCACGGAATCTCTATTATATATTGTAAACAAAATGGTTTGCTCATGCTTATAGAAAATTGGTCAGATTCTCCAACTCCATGTAAACATAATTATGGACGCTGCGCTAATAATAACTTCAAACGGAATCTATATCTGCATCGTAATCATTTTAAAAAGGAAACACTTGCGAGCTACGATGTTTTGAATAAATTATTGCTCTTATTTCTATTACATATTTCATATTTCAGTTCTTTATTGGAAACATTATTTTAATGACTTACTACACATCATGTGCGGTATAGTTTAGTACGATTTCTTTATTCTTTAATATTACTTTCAGATTTTGACACAGAGGCAGTATTTCAGAAGGAGGGGGATAAGTCGGCTACACCGACCCCTTTGTTCAGCTGATACTTATTGTATCGATCCCGAAACAAAATTGGTCACCGGTTAACGCTGAAGTCAAGCGATAACAGTTTGATAGGAAGTCCCGAGAAGGACTTTAATGCGTTCTCCGATTGCGTAACAATCGTGGGTGAAGCAACCTTGAAAAGGGTTGTAATGCGTTCTCAGGTGGTGCAACAATCGTATGTAAAGTGGTCCTAAAAAGGGCCATTTTTTTTCTTTTACACCGAAAGCAACGGAACTGTTGCAGTGAAATGTGAAACTCTGAAAGCAGAAGACAAACCTAGGTTGGACAAAGGAAAGGAAATACGGTTGAGGAAAGTTAGTAACTTTGAAAGCAGACTACAGTAGCAATCTCCTCCTACCATGCATCAGGTCTGTAAGGTTGCACTGATGTAGTGGAAGCACCGAGGTTCACGAATTTGAGAAGAGTTGGCGCACGAGATGCGTACAATAACTTTCTGTGGACCACGATTTTCGTTTTGCCATTAGGGGCAAGTACGAATAGATTTTGTTTGCTTCCAACTCTGGAGCATCCGACATATAACAGGCCATAAGAGAAACATGATTCACCGTCCTTCTTTGGCAGCCGAAGTAGTCTCTCTTTTACGACCAAAGTGCGTTCTCTTCTCAGCGGTAGTATTAGACTATGCTTAAATTGTTTTTAAAAACTGAAGAACGAATTTGACACGATGTATAAAAAGCGAACCTTCTAAACGTATCATTCAAAAAAGGTGGAAGCAGAGACAGACAGCTATGTGGACACAAAGACACTGAATACAATATTTTTAAAGACACGTAAGCTAGAAACTGGCAGGCGGCAACAGTATGAAGGAGATAACTTAATTGAGTATGGGGACAACGATGGATTTCAACAGAAAGTATGAATTTAAAGCAATGATGTACGTGAAATGGCAGGCCTACGCTGTAAGTCGAAGCACGTATCAGATATGCACAAAAGCGCATCAATAATTATGATTTGACACTGGCATGATCATGTGATCAGTGTTCCACCAATGAAATTCAGTCAAAGAATTAGTTGGACGGACTCATTACAATGGACAATCAATAGTGTTCACGCACGTAGGTCAAAGGTCATGTTCATAGTCCCCCCTTTATTGGCAAACCATTGACATGATGTCATTAAGGAAAATGGTGCTGAAAAGGGGGCAATATGATCGTCGGCGATAAGGGGAGGGTAAGTGTGTAAACACTTAGGACGTGGCAAAAGCAGCCATTCACACCAAATAAGAGGCTGAGTGGGGGAGGGCATCATGGCCGTAGGCGATAATAGGGAGGCTTTAAGTAAACACTAATGTATACAGATCAAAGAAGTGGGGCGTGTATTAATAGTGTTCACGCCCACATGTCAAAGGTCATGCTCGCAGTTTACCCCGTGTTATCACACCATGAGGGGAGGGTAATTAAAGGAAATTTGTGCTGGGCGAAATTTCGAAGTCATTGTCAATAATATTCCTGTTAAAGAATATTAAATTTATACTCTACAAAAGTATGGAATAACCCATCAGATTAAGGTGAACATAAAAATAAACATTCATATATATATATAGTGGGTTTTTTTCTCTAATTTATATTATATATATATATATATATATATATATGTGTGTGTGTGTGTGTGTATTTGTGTATAGTTTAGCATTAGTATAATCATTATAGGAATTATGTCCACTCAGACCTTTATGAAAAGTCTATTGAACCGGTTATCAGGACATAGCTTGAAATAGTTTTCTTCGTTGAACTTTGATAACCATCGTTTATGGTTTTCTGTTTCGACAGTGATAAATGTTTACCATGAAATAACATAATATTTACAACATACTAATGGCATATCTAAAGGAAATAGATATCTACGTTACAAAAAGATAACGTAATATTGGAAACTCTAGCCAGCAATGGCTCTCTCTTGACAACTGTGGCTCCGTTGCAACCAGCATCGAGATAGTGAGCGTTGCAACTACTCGCTAAAATGTAAATATCCTATGTCGATTCAAAACTATGATTGCAATAACACGTGAGATACACATACATCAAATAAGCAGAACATTTTCACAAAAGACATGCCATGTATTAGAAACCTTGCTTACATATACACGCATTGAAAGCATTCTTTTATATGTTTGTTCCTTCTCGAGCCACACCTGGCTCATAAGGGTCGGTTTCCCGCTTTCCCTGGCATACAGATTCCCCACCTGGGCCTAGAATTTACTTTCCTCTTTAATTTATTATTCATTACTTTTTATTGTTATTTCACTTTATATCATTTCCTAAAGTTCTGTCACTTTAAAATTTATTATAATCATATTCATTACATTTGCATACGTCTTCCTTCTTATTTATAATTTGTATTTATTTTTCTCTTTATTTATCTGTTTACTAATTATAATATTTTGAATATGAATATAGTTGGTTGGTTGGCATCCTTTCTGTCTCGGGAGACAATGGAGTTGCGCATGAAGTAGTCTAGTCCGGCTTTTATATTTCATGTCCTGATACATTTCCTGCTGTGGCTGTGTAGTCCTATCCTGGACAAACACTCGCTCTGGCAGGTACCGCAAATGTAGCGAAGACTGTTCCTGGCTGGTTGTAGTGCCATAGTCTCTTGTTTACGTCTCTTCCTTTCTTTCCATTTCTCCTCTCTCTCTCTGTCACTCCTTTGTATTCCCTCTGTTACGGTATGTCGCCATTCTCCACGGTTGCCGGCAACTGACTCCCAACCGCTAATATTGATGTTGCAGGCATTCATGTCCCTTTTGCAAACATCCTTGTAACGTAAGATCGGTCTACCCACAGACCTAGTACCCCTAGCAAGCTCTCCGTAGAGTATGTCCTTGGGGATTCTGCCATCTTTCATACGGCTAACATGCCCAAGCCATCTCATACGTCTTTGTGTGAGGAGTGCAAACATGCTTGGTATTCCTGCTTGCCTGAGGACATCTTTGTTGGGGATATGATTCTGCCGTTTGATGCGGAGGATTTTTCGGAGGCAGCGCAGGTGAAAGATGTTTAGGCGACGCTCTAATCTAATAATAATTTAACATGAATATAGTATATCCATAAATATTCGAAACCTATCAATCAAATAAAATCTCTAAATATAGCTTTTAACTTTAACATGGGAACACTATACACTTCCCTCAAAAGATATAATGATCCCCTAAGTTACGTTAGTTGTTTTTGAACCCCGAAGAAGTCCTACCATAATATGGCATGAATGTGGCAACTTCATTGGCATTAAACATCGTGCTTGCAGATTCCCATCGACTAAATAATTCTACAGAAACGTATATGTATGTTTTTCTTACGTCTTTCTTAACTTTTTTGAGCTTTCAACTTCAAATCAATTTATTTATTTATTTGTAATTTTTTTTTCGAAAACACCTCATCTTTCGACAACATGCAAAGAAATCAGTAATTCCATCTATTTCTTCTCCATTTTCTTCTTGCTTTTCTTTCAATATTAAAAATCCCAATAATCCTAAACGCGTACCAGTGACTTTAGCATTATATGATACGGATTAAACGAGTGGAATACCTAGGATTATATAATCTCTAATGAAGACTTAACTTCCTCAAATTAACTATATATACATATATATATGTATGTATGCATGTATACATATATATATGTATGTATGTATGCATGTATATCTATCTATCTATCTATCTATCTATCTATCTATCTATCTATCTATCTATCTATCTATCTATCTATCTATCTCTCTCTCTCTCTCTCTCTCTCTCTCCATATATATATATATATATATATGTGTGTGTGTGTGTGTGTGTGTGTGTATGTATATATGTATATATGTATGTATATATATAGTAAAGTTTAAGAACTATGTCACTACTTTTTAACCCCAGGAAAACATCTTTTCTAACTGGTTATCGACACATGATCTGTGTTCGAGACATAATGTAAGTAAGGGGGGGGCTTACTGTTCCCTTCTAGCCATTAGGAGTACCAGCAGACCAATGGTTTCTGAATAATTCTGGATACACACATACACACACACAAACACACACAAACACACACACACACGCACACACACACACACACGCACATATATATATGGGGATATTATTTTTTATAATTATATCAGTGGCTTAGCATGCGTAAAAAATCCATAGCAGAAAATAATTTATCTATTAATGATTAAGGGTAATAACAAGCGGTATTGGCATGCTAAATATAGCAGTCAAAATGACCAAACCACAGATTTTCCCTTAAATACAAAAGTGAAATTTCGAAATCGAGTGTGATACGGGTGACATGCGTATGTCTTGCATAGAAGCAAAGAAACCGTTCACCCCTTCTTAAGTGAGGATCATAATGGCTTAGGGTTCAAAAGCCCAAAGCTCTTGAATGATCTACCTTGCCACAGTCATCATATGTGCTTTATTTCCTCCGCGTCGTAGGATTTCATATCGCCACGCCTGCATGCGCTTTTTCCTTGGTCGTTGGCTAATTTGGCCTATGCGCAGTGCGTAGCGAGAGTAAACCACACCCGGGGCAAGCCGTAAAATAGCGCCCCCTGCCAAATAACAAAATCCAAGATATTATAAAGTACTTATTTGTTATAATAATTAATGTTTTAAAGCAATATTTTAGAAATAAATACTTTACCAGGGTTCATTTACCTGACGCTTCGGTATAGCCTGTAATTCAAAATATATTTTTTAAATGTTTTTTTTTATAAATGGATTTCAAGCTTATCGTATTATGGTCAATTCTGCGCCCCCTACGTCAATTGGTACCCGTGGCATGTGTCCCAACGGCCTCACCCTTAGTTACGCTACTGTATATGAGAGAGACTTTGTACTGCCATCCTTGACTGTCGAGATGTTGGCTTGTCTGGTATCGGGGATAGGAGAATGTACCATTCTGTTTTGGAAGACAGGTACATCCATATTCTACGAGTTCCTTCTTTTGACAGAGCATTAAAGAGCTCTGGGCCTTTGAACCCTAAACTATTACAGTATGTGGTCCTCACTTTAGATCGAGTAGACGGTATGACTTTTGTTGCCGAAGTGCAGCCTTTCCAGAATTTATTTTCCACACGTAAATCCTTACATATATCTCACGTCTCCACTACAGGGATAAAGTTATACTTTGTTTAGTCTCTCCCAGTAGTTCATCTTCTGTACTGTTCCATTCTTTTGGTGCAGTTGCTTTGGAAAGCTTCAACTCTGTTATTAACTTGACACTATACTGTGACGGGACTAATGCTGTGAATAGTCTTCTACGCGGCCGGCTGAGCGCAAGAGTCTTTCACAATGTAAATATGATTGCTTGACATGAATGAGCTTACCATTATTCCTTATCGAGCCAGTTTTGTTTGTGGATGTCTTTGCAGATTGATTTCCAGTTTGCTTTATGGAAATTTAAGTTGGATATGGCTCGAGTACTTCTAACAGGCAGTTCGCCGAAGACCATAGATTGTTAGTTTGACAATGTTGTGGTTCGAGAGAGTTTTGGGCGTCACCTTCATGTTATAGATAAGGTTGGTGTTATGTGTGAAACCGAGGTCCAAGATGTTGTTACATTTGGTAGACTAGAATATCACTCGCCCCATGCGCAGCATATTAGAAACTTCAAATACTGTTTCTGTTTGCCTTTGGTCATGCAGTGATTTCCTAGAGAGGCCATTTAACATTTTAGATGTTGAAGTCACGCAGCAGTTTGCTGATGTTTTCGTCCTGATTTCTCAATAACATTTTCCATCATGTTTTGAGTCATTTGGTGGACGACATGTTGTGCATACAACCAAATCAATTTGTTTTATATGTATTGTTTAAGTGTTAAATTGAGTTTGGATGTGACAACAGTAGAAGGAGTGTGACATCTTCGCGGACGTACATACAACTCCTCCATGCCCGATTTTACTTTTATCAGTACGAAATACAGCATACTCTGGTATACGCATTTCCGTATCTGCATACTTAGATGATTGATATCTTTCTATTAGTGCCATACATAGAGGTTGGTTATGTGCAATAAGGTGCTTCATTCACGCTATCCCTGTTAGAAGGAGAACGAGAGACAGAGATAGATTCATAGATAGATAAGTGCATATATATATATATATATATATATATATATATATATATATATATTATATATATATATATATATATATATACATATATATACGACGGGCTTCTTTCAGTTTCCGTCTACCAAATCCACTCACAAGGCTTCGATCGACCCGAGGCTATAGTAGAAGACGCAGTGAGGCTGAACCCGGAACCATGTGGTTAATAAGCAAGCTACTTACCACACAGCCACTCTTACACCTATATATATATATATATATATATAATATATATATATATATATATACAGAGAGAGAGGGGGAGGGAGATAGATAGATAGATAAATAGATAGATAGATAGATACATACATACATACATACATACATACATACATACATACATACATATACATACATACATACATACATACATACATACATACATATGTGTTGGGTGGTGCTGTATAAAGTAATTTAATCAGCCTTCTGTTTATATCTGTAATAAATATTAAATATAATTTAGCAAGTGGATGATGACACCGCATCTTCAAATGATTCTTTTAATTTTATCGAATGTTCCTGAAACATTCAGGTATTCTTGAATTCGTAAATGTTTGCTAATGATTGATGGTTGTAGAAATGATTGTTGTCGCCGTTGTTCTCCTCGTCTCAAACAAACAAGCAGCTAAAGACTTATCAGCCGAATGATATATTTACGTTAGTTCATGTGACTGAAACTGTCTGCTTGATAAATTTGGACAGAAAATGTACTTCGCCATTAGAAAGATAACATCAAAACCATTTTTATGAATCGTACGAACCAATTCCTAATTACTTCGAACATGTAAATCAAACATGAGAAATTTTTTTCCTCATATGAAGTGAACGATTGAAATGTTAATGTCTTTCCGTGTTTCGTAATGGCGTGAGCGAACAGAAACTGATGGCGGAATCAAAAGTGCATTATGATGAATAATAATGATCGACTTTAAGTTATTAAAATCTCTAAAACTCACTAACTCTTAAATAACACGTTATTGCTTACTTGTCTATATTTTATCATTATCTCTATGAAAAATAACAAACTGATTGTTTGTTTGTGTGAACGTTTAATAATGTTTCTATGTATATAGAAGAAAAACCACTTTGCCACGGTATGAACATGAATTAGTAGGCAAAGCAATAGGACAAACGTTACAGTTAAGTAATAAATGGTGATTTTTTTTTCTTTTCAGTTTGCACAAAAGGGTAGTTGGAAATATCTGATGTGTTTTCCTCCGCAGAAACAAATTCATTGTTTTATGACTATCAATATACTTTTTCAATAACGATATTCTCATATATATATGTGTGTGTGTGTTTGTGTGTGTGTGCGTGTATATATATATATATATATATATATATATATATATATATATATATATATTATATATATATATATATATATATAGATATACTTATATTTACATTTATATTTATATTTATATATTCATTTATTCGTTTGTAATAAATTACTTCCTTTGCGATTAATATCGGTTTGCTTCAATCGTTTTAATAAAATTGAATCAGCTGCTTTCAAGTAAATTCTTCTAACTCTCACTTTGATGACAAAAGCACAGCGTTGATATTTATATTAATGACAGCAGTCGACGCGGTGCAGCTCACAATTTTCTAGGAGTGTGTGTAAACATCATTCTTTTCAACCGGAAGAATCAATGTTATGTTGGAAATAATAATAATTCTTGATCTATGGAATAATTAACGTAAATTTTGACCAGGGGAGAATTGAAACTATACACGGAAGGTTCACCAAACATCCATAACCTATTATGGGATATGCCTATTTATATCACTTAGCAATGCTAATGGTCATAGATATAAAGGGTAGCTTGTAGCAAGGAAAATAAATAAATGCTTGACCATAATCACAAATAATACTTTGGTCGAGCGTCCAGCGATTTAAAGATGCTAATATTAAAATTATGACAAATTACAAACTCTCTAAACAGTAATTTTCTCTCGTATGACAACAAACCAATAATTTGATGTTTTCAAATCTACCAATTTACAGGAGATACACAGATATTATTGATGTATTTCTCCTCAATATTGATTATATTGCCATTAGCATTCAAATTAACTGTGAAAAGAAGTCATTAACTGCAAAAATGTTATCAATATTTTTGTAGATAATAACCATTCTGTTATTTATGGATAAATGGATTCACAATGAGAAAATGTCGAACGAGATCTTAGGATGCATTAATGCATGGAATAAATGTGGCGACGATGATGATAAAGACGATGACGACGACGATGGCGATGATGGCGACGATAATGGTTGTTATGGTGGTGGTAGTAGTCGTGGCGATGGTTGTGTTAGAGATGAAAAATACATACAAATCCTCAAATGTTATTCATTACAACACTATTGGTATAATTATGTTAATGTCACGTGTTTCGCAAATTCTATCAATTGATATTTAGATAATGGTAGAATTTCAACGGAATTACGCAGAATAATTGCAACTGAGAGAATCGAAGGTGTTGATACGACGTTCCTTTCTATTAACAGCCATGTTTCCATAATACCGTTTCTATACTGGATATCTTTTACCTTAATTGCAAAACAAAGAAATACAAATATGAGACATTGTTCTTCCTTGTACCGTGTTTCGCTGCCACATTCCTACACTAAACATTTGACCCAAATCTTTAGCTCTATAACTGCCACTACTGAAAACCTGCCATCTTTCCTACTGATGTAAACGTCTAGAAAATAATTTAATGTGACAATCACATTTCCCTCTCACTTTTTGATGAACCATAAAGGATTTCAGGCCTAAAAGGTAGAAAAATTATTTCCTCGATTTTTGATGATTTATTTGTTTATTTTTATTTATTTTGTTTTTGTGAAAGACTCCTCGATTTTTTGTCTTAATTTACAAAACCTTTAAAAGTATCCAAAATTCCAAAGTTGTCTCCAAAACGGTAGCCAACTCAGATTTTGGTTACTTAATATGACTACTTCTTCATGCAGTGGCCTTTGGTCCTGTTTCTGGTTATTTTTGGTTGAAGGGCCCGCATATAACTGATAGTTTCCATGACTGCCATTTATACACTTTATCTTCTTTGGAACATTTTCACATATACAATACCAAGGTATTTTGCTTTTCTGCAGTGATAAGGCTTATATTTGTATTTAAGAAATTGTGCATTGAAATGAATCTGTCCTAAGTTACTGTGTGTAAACACAATTGTAGACAAACCTTTCTCACCATCTTCTCTTCAATTAGTTTGCCTTTTTTGTTTGTCAGGAGTTAATCAAGGTTCACCACTGATTAGTTTTATGGTAATGTATTCTATATTTCAGTTAGTTGTGTTCGAGAGAACATGTTACAGCTCGCTCTAGCGATCCTCTTTACACGGTCTGAAGTGAATATATTAAAGCATTAGTATTTCGAGTATGAACACAACTACAAATTATGTTTTTCACGGACAATTTCAACTGTTGTTACGTTTAGCATCCTCTACAGGACAACCTTGATTTTTCACACGAACATACAATGTGTGTTCTTTTTTCTTACACAATGATGTCCAGCTTCGTTTTGTTTTTGGTTATTATTGCCTAACAATTTTTTTGTTATTTTTTAGTTTCATCAAAAAGCTCTGAACCCACCTCTAAACGAGCGGAGTTCAGGTGCATAATTCTTTTTACGAACAATGCCAATAAGCTAGCATTGTTATAATCAATACATATATAACGGTACGAGACGGCTGCTATGATTCAATAATTACAGTCGCAATGCAGCCGGTTTACGTAGAAACTTGTATCGCATCGCATATGCTTACTGAGAAGAACATGCATTTAGACTCTCTATGTAAATGGAGAAATGCAAATTGGGGCTAAAGCATAGTCCTTGATATTTCGAGAGGGGGGGACCATCTGATTAGTTTCCTTTTTCTGAAGATTCCTCTAAATTTTATAGGATTGTTGGCGTATAAACATTCTGTTCATAACCACACTGCTTTGACACGTTTATATATATATGTATATGTGTGTGTGTGTGTTGTAAATTGGAATTTTATTGAAATTCAAAGGTCTTCATAATATAGAATGATAAACTGTCCACCTGTCCAACTTATGAATTACTATCTCTTCCCCCCACTATCGGGTACTGTAATAAGATTTATCGCCTAATCCCTAATACGTCTTAACAAATCGATAAGCAAACAATAACCACGTAAGTCAGATCTGCAGTCTTACAGATTCTTCTAAAAGTAAAACCCAAAACGGAAATCTATTTACTTGAGTCAGTTCTGAGTCAGCAAGTTAGCAGATGTATTTTAACCTATTACACATACAGTAATGTTTTGCAGTAATCTAATTGGTAAGGCTGTCAGGTATTTGATAAATATGATTAGCCTTTTCTAAATGTTCTTTATCACAGACAGTCTGTGCTAAAGCAGTATCTCTTTCCAGCATCAGTCTAGAAAAGTAGAAGCTTACCTATAAAAAATAGATCACGTGGTATTTCTGTAATGTCTGAGCTAACATTTACACATGATATTTTATTCCATCAAACCAAGAAAATATACATCCGACTGTTCGTAAATGGCTATAGTTCTCATTCATAATACGTCGGCAGTCTCTTTTATTCAAGCTTACTTATCGTGTCCGGCAGCTTTCTATAGTTTTTCCATGTAATTCTCTTTTTAAAAAAATCATTATTAAATTCTGTATTGCTTCGTCTAAAAGAACGAAATCTAATAAATATAATGTCAGATAGTTGATGAGATGAACAGAATCGAGAAATGGTATTAAAATGAGGAATGTCAAAACCGCTTTGGCTAGGGAATACTATCAATGTTGTACGGTGACGATAATTAGTTTTGTAAAGTTATGAGCTTACCGCAAATTAGTTTGTTATTCATCAGTCAATATCTATCATGGTTATCTGTAGAAAAATAATAGAATCGCCTTTGCCAACAAAGGAAAAACAACTGCTTCGTCTTTTTCCCAAACTGCAGCTATTTAATTGATAATTTCTACGTGTAAATCACATCAATATTGGCTTCAAATTTTTGTACAAGGCCAGCAATTTCGGGAGGGAAGATAAGTCGATTACATCGACCCCAGTGCTTAACTGGTACATATTTCATCGGAAAGATGAAAGGTAAAGTTGACTTCGGCGTACTATGAACCGAGAACCTGACGACAAACAAACTGCCAAGCATTTTGCACGACACACAACCGATTCTGGCAGCTCGCTGCCTTCAACATAATATCAATATTAATAGCTGGAATGTACACAAATTTATAACTGTTGGAGCACCAACTATATTGCAGAATATGCCATCTTTCAACACGAAAATAGCGATGATATTCTTCAAATATAACCAACAGAGTATAAGGATAAAAACAAGCGCATGACAGCTTTAAATAGAATATGGATTGCGTTTAGGTAGTCGAAGGGAATAGATGCATCTTAGCGAAAATAATTTGAAATTGAATCGGAAGATTTATATCTTAAACACACCAATACACACATAAAATAAAGCATACCTATATATCACACACGCACATATACATTATACACATGTACCAAGACATACCTCAATACATCTATATTAATTAAGCTTATATATGAATTATAAACGATGAAGATATAATAAGATTAGTAAATGTTTGTGAATCCTATAAAGATTTTCATGTAGAAAATATGATCCTAGAATCCCGTTTCATCAAACGATAAACCACTCAAAACTAAAAATTAAAGGAAAATTCTCGTAGAGAATAATAACAATGGCTATTCAGGTTCTTGCCGAGTACGAATATGTTAAAAAGTATGTCTTTAATAAAATAATATCAACATTTATAAGTGTTTGACCAAACTTTCTATGCCCCACACCCAAGACACAATGCGACATTGTAAATCTTAGTTTTATCGTTTGGCTTGTACTTCATTTTTGTGTGCCACGTGACAAAGAGGTTCTTGGAATTGGATTTAAGAGAAAAACATCGAAACTAAGCTGACATCCACTTGTTATAGACCAGTCACTTTCGGACAGCAAGGGAGTTCGAAGATCTGTGTATGATAACTTGTATGTATGAACAGATATCCAGATAGATAATGTTACTGAAATTTGGAGAACTCTTAATCAATTTTTAAAGTATAGAATTAGACTCACTAATTTGGTGATCTTTGACTTTTATTTATGTCATCGAGTATTTCCTATCAATTCGGTTTGTTTTCGTTGGTGATAATTGTCTTCATTGTTTCTGCTAGAATTGTTCCTGGCAGTTCTCTTTTCAACAGTTTTAAAATTCGTAGCTTTATTGTATTGTTATTGTTGCTATGCACATGTCACTACACACATATATGTATATATGCCTATATACATATATATATATATATATATATATATATATATATATATATATTATATATATATATATATGTATGTATGTATGTATGTATGTGTGTATGTATGTATGTGTGTATGTGTGTATGTGTGTGTGTATACCAGAGTATGCATACATATGCGAAACAAGATGGAGAAAAATAGTACTCGAATACCGGAGGTAGAGTAATGTGGTGTATTATAAAGCGGCAAAAACATCACAAGAATAATACAAACTCTGCGACGCAAAGTGTCACGTTCTCGTTCGTGTGAGAGTTGTGATGTCTTTGCAGTTTTAATAATAAAGTAAACACACAAACACACACGCACATATATATATATATATTATATATATATATATATATATATATATATATATATATATATATATATATATATATATATATATATATATATTATATATATATATATAATATATATATATATAGTTTGAATTTACAAAAATAAGCAAAACAAAAGACGAAGACGGGTGTGTAAACAACAAACAGATTTATTAGTTTAACGCTCGTGAAGTGAGAAACCCTTTTGCGTTTCGAGCCTATGCTCTCCAACAGAAAGGAACACGGAAATAAGCAGAGAGAGAAAATAAAAAAAGGTTTAGTGGCTAATAATTATTCATCGCCATATACATATATATATATATATTATATATATATATATATATATTATATATATATATATATATATATATATATATATATATATATATACAATATGTTACATTACTCGGTAGTCAAGATAAAACTCTGAGTTTCAGATGCCGAAGTGGAAATCCACAACACCATCTCATCGGTTATCTGGCTATTTGAAAACGTTATGAAAAAATACCGTTAAAAATGAAGGGAAATTACTCTGTTATAACTCTGCTTTGCCTGCGTACTTATACATCGCTCGCATTTTTCGTCATAAAAATTATATAAAAATACATAAAAATATATAAAAATATATAAAAATATATAAAATCTTCTTGGGACATAACACAGAAAGCATATTCTATCCGTTTTCTTTAGGGGACCAAAAACGTAACAAAAATTTAGTCACATGTGGGCATGATCCGAAAAGCTCTGTCCTTTTATGTCCCAAGAAGATTTTATATATTTTCATATATTTTTATATATTTTTATGTATTTTTATATAATTTTTATGACGAAAAATGCGAGCGATGTATAAGTACGCAGGCAAAGCAGAGTTATAACAGAGTAATTTCCCTTCATTTTTAACGGTATTTTTTCATAACGTTTTCAAATAGCCAGATAACCGATGAGATGGTGTTGTGGATTTCCACTTCGGCATCTGAAACTCAGAGTTTTATCTTGACTACCGAGTAATGTAACATATTGTATAGATAAATTTCCTCTATTTACATAATATTGAGGTCTCTTTCTTTCTTTTGTTATCTTACCGTTTTATCATATATATATATATATATATATATATATATATATATATATATATATATATATATATATATAAAACTTAGATAAAACTTAGATATGTTTCGACCAAAGATTTGTCCGGGCCATGTCTAACTTAATAGCACCACCTGATAGGATTATTTGAATCCTGTTTAAGTCAAGTTTTGTTTATGGTCCATTCAAGTTGTGAGTTTTTGTTGGGTGAGTTGTATCCAATTATGGATCGCTTTTCTAGTATTCTTTCAAGGAATCTATCCAGACTCCGTTTAAAGTTGATGGGATCCTTTTCCTCTTTGATCTCTTTCGGGACAATGTTAAATAGGGCAGGGCCTGTTGAGGAAAAGAAATTATGTTGCAGTTTACATGTATGCTGTGATCTTGAATTAGGCAGGGGACGTATGGCCCGTGGTCCCAGTCTTGGATGAACCTTGAAGCTAATGTTCAGGTTGTTTGGGAAAAGTTGGCGGTATATTCTCCGCATCGTACAAATGATGTACCGTTCACGGCGACGCTGGAGAGAGTAGAGTTTCAAGGCTTTAAGGCGATCCCAATAATCGTTTAGTGAGTGCCCTCTGGGGTGATTCAATCCTCGAGATGTTTTGTCTTGTATGGGAAGGCCACAGTGGGCAGCAGTATTCGAGGTGTACAAAGGAGGAGAAAAGTGGTATGATAACACCTTGTTCTCTGGACCGGAAAGTTCTTAAGATCCAGGAACTTATCCTACAAGCTATATCGACATTCTTGCTGATGTGTGCACTCCAACTGAGATCGTTATCAACAATTACACCCAGGTCTCTGATATTGTTAGAGGCTGTGAGCGGTTCCCCTGAAGGAAGAGAGTATGGCTGTTTTAGTGAGGAATTTCTTCCAAAATGCATCAGCTCAAATTTTCCCTCGTTCTGTTGCATTTTGTTTCTGTCTGCCCATTGACTCACAGCATATAGATCAGACTGGAGTTACACATTATCACATTATATATACATATATATATGTATGTATGTATGTATGTATATATATATATATATATATTATATATATATATTATATATATATATATATATATATATATATATATATATATGTTTATCTATATAGATTACTCAGAATTCACAGCTAGCGCTGGGAGTTGCGACATTTCATACACACATACATCTAACCCGTCAGCTATCCACGAAAACAGTGCTTAAATGATACCCACTTGTTTAGCAGTGTAACATTGGGGTTAGGTGTTGATTAAAGAACAAATAAATTTTGAAATATACTCATACACACACACACACACACACACACACACACATTACCTATTTTTTCTATAAATCGTTGCATTGTTTACACACATGCTTTTGTTTACGAAACGTCGTAACTTGCAGCCCTGAACTCTATAGAAAGTATACAAAGCACGTGAAAAATGAACACAAAGAGAGACACGATATTGACTTGTGAACTTATGATATTTCTGGAAGCAGGACATTTCTG
>NC_043002.1:1821355-1828855 GCF_006345805.1 Octopus sinensis
AGCGAATCGTCGGATAGGAATTTCAAACTCGAGCGACTCTCGTCTATTGAAACTCTGTCGCTGGAGAAGACACATTCCAAGAGTTGTCCATGCTCTGAATGCAGACCGTCTGGAACGAAGAGTTATGTGAGTGATACTTAGTAAGATGTGGAGATGTTCATCACTCAAATACAAAAAGGTTGCTTGGAATGATGAAGCTATATTTAAATTAAATGGCTCAATTAACCGCCATATTGGCACTTACTCGGGATCTGAGAATCTGCATGTTACAGAAGACCATTATGTTAATTTACCAGGTGCTACACTACGATACGGCTTATCAAAAGGATTCTGTTTTTACGGTATTTGACTGGTCTTATTTACTTCAACTTACTGCGACAATCTGTCAAGCAATGAAAGGGAATTTGGGGATGTAAGGTTTTATTTCCAGCAAGATGGGGGCATTACCACTCTACCAAAGCAATGTAAAGATCTACTTGGATGAGATTTTGCCAAACAGGTGGATTAGACAAAGAGGTTTAGTAGAATACTCTCCGTGATGACCGGAGATCACATCACAAGATATTTTAGAAACAGCATCCTGAGAAAATCGCAACAGTTGATGAATTGAGAGCAGAATTTGAACAAGAATCCTTAGAAATACCGAGCGAAATGAATTTGTGTGTGCGTGCGTGTGTGTGTGTGTGTGTTTGCGATTCTCTTCATTCACGTTATCAGGAGTGTCTGGATCAGAATATATATACATATATATACATATATATATATATATATATATATATATATATATATATATATATATATATATATATATATATATATATATATATATATATATATGTATATGTATATATAGTGAGAAAGCATCGGAAATGGCTTCTACGTTGCCGTTGTTCAATTTTGTGGTTGGTAATGGAGAGTGGAAACAGACGAGCTTTCAATATTCAAAGCAATGAAGTCAGCTTTTAATTCTCTGATTGCTGTTGTTCACGAATAAATACCTAGCAACTGGTTTTGGCAGGGACTTCCTTCATTAGTATCAAGTAGATTTCGTCTTCGATATGCCTTGTTATGAAGATAAGCAAGAGGCAAGGTATTTTGAGGAGTTGATATCTTGATCAAACGTAAAAGTAGGAGGCACGTTTTAAGTGGCAGACAACTGGAAATGGCAGACGACAACTTCTACTGAACGTAAGAGCAACGTTATGCATCGTGTGATTTCTTTCCGACTAAATATTTATATAAAATACCAATACATAAAAAAATATTTCTAAGTAAACTTCTAACCTCATTAAGCTATTAATTAAATATTCGATCTTAATGATAATATGAATTATTCAAAATTCTATGTTTGATTCGAAAGCTTATCTATGAAGTAAACTATATTAAGAAAACTGTATCGAAATTCCTTGCTACTAATTCTGTCAGATTGCAAATTATATTAGACTTTTACGAGATATTTCTTTTAATGCTTATAATTACGACACACATTTAGTGTTATCAAGTTATATTAATAGTTTAAGCTATATATTATACACTTTCATTTGATGTAGATATATTTATTTGTACTTCATATATATTTAAACATTCAATCAATCACAACCAGGCAAACTTTAAAGACAATATTAAAGAATAAATTACAAGATTGAGAAACCACTCTTAAGATCGTCACTTGACAACAGTTCCCAGACATACAGCCATGTCGTCAAATATATAACAGCCGTTCACTTAACTCTGAAAATATAATATATACACACTTTCACACCGCATCCATATAGAAACATGCACACAAAAACATTGACACACAAAAGCACTCATACACACTCGCGTTTATTCTTTCACTACAAAGACTTTGCATTATAACTCGAACGAATTCATAGTTTATATAAACATTTACTGTCCACTTATGGTGGAAACACCCCACAAAAAATAATGACGAAGAATCCTAATTAGTACGTATGAGTTTGCTTATTAAACTTGTATGGCGTTTGAAATAATTTCCATATCCACCGTTTAATGATAATTTTTCATTACTCTGATTCAGTTGCTTATAGGTTAATTAATATAACCAATTGCCAGAGTCGTTAGAGCGTCCGAGCGCTTGATTTACATTATTCTTTACAGCTCCCTGGGTTGTGAGTTCAAATACTGCCGCGGTTAGCTTCTGCCATCTATCCATTCAGGGACAAACAAGAAAGTACCGACCCTGTAACATGGCCCACTTTTATCTTCTTATTATTTTTGCTGTCTGCTTATCACAAATTCTAGACAAAGTATGGAGACATCAGACCAGAAGAGTGATGCGCTCTACTAAGTTACGATAGATCCAGGACAAACTGCATATCAGAATAGGACAGCAGTTCATCAACTCCATTAGACGGCGAAAGCCCAACGCATGACTCTCCCCCTCTCTCTCTCTCTCTCTCTCTCTCTCTCTCTCTCTCTCTTTCTCCCCTCTCTCTCTTACTGTATAATTATGTATGTACATGTATATATATATAGTTATATTTTTCTTACGAAACACAGACTCCATAGAAGTGGTCAAGTCGAACCTGAGACGTTAGACAAGTAAAATAAATGAAATAGAAAAAGTTCAACTAAAATTAATTAATATAGAAATCATCCAAACTAAAACATATATTGAATTATGTCCATTCGCTGGAATTTGTTTACGAAAAAGCGTAATTTTTAAATGCAGTGTGGCAAATGACAAACATCAAATAAGAGTATACAATGGAAACACCATAGATTTTTAAGAGACGATGTAGAACCCATTTAAATTCCTTCAGTAGGCTAACATTTAAGAAAATCCAACGGCACTACCTTGATACATACATGATCTAAAATTACAGAACATCAATTACACATTATCTTCGTCTATTATAGATGAGCCCCGCCCCCTTACAACACGAATATGGGCCGATGTAGAATGTGCATAAAAGAAGTATACACTATTCTTCGCATGCATAATTCTACCGTATTAAATAAGTTTTCTGACGCTATTCATTCGTGTAACCACAGACATTACTCAACTTTCATGAGACTCTTTAAATCCGAATGTATTCAACAATAGCCTTAGAAATTTCCATCGCATAACTTAACAACCTATTGCCTATAACAGTATATTGCCAATACAAATATAAATTTTAATAAAGACTGTAAGTAATGTAATTCTTTACTCCCGTCAGCCTTCATAAAGACTTCCGTCATTTACAAAGCTATATCTGTTCTTCTATAAAAGCTTCCAATCATCTCATTCCTTGGCAACGACCTGAATGCATTTCTACCGTAAATATCACT
Source organism: Octopus sinensis (assembly GCF_006345805.1). Lineage (NCBI taxonomy): Eukaryota > Metazoa > Mollusca > Cephalopoda > Octopoda > Octopodidae > Octopus > Octopus sinensis. The sequence goes on from NC_043002.1 coordinate 1,824,653, forward strand.
TTTCGTTCATGAAGGAAACATTCTCTGAAAATGAATTTTAAGATTCATGTCTTGCTCGAACGAATGAATCCCAGAAACAGCCGTAGGAATATTTTCCTTTAATATGTTGCCCCAAACTATTTTTAATGCCTGCTATTTTCTTTTCTCTATATTTTGGATTCTTTTTTAAAAACGTTTATCTATAATCCTATACTTCATTATATTATTACTATGTTTATATATTCATATATTCATATATTTGTATTTTTATATGTAATTTTAATATATCAATATATGTTTTATATTGGACAATTTTTATCTTAATTACATCCGTACGTAAATTCCAACTATATATGAAGCTCTACGATCTACGACATATGAACGACAGTAGGAAGACAGCAGTCATCAACACCGAATTGAAAAGGCTGAACATCGACATTGCGGCGCTGCAAGAGACCAGGCTCGCCGCAGACGGCGTGCTACGGGAGAAGGACTACACCTTCTACTGGCAGGGGAGACCCGTCGAGGAGGCCCGCCAGCATGGCGTGGGGTTTGCCGTGAGGAACAGCTTGCTCCCTATGGCGATTCCTCCTTCAAATGGCTCAGAGCGCATCCTCACTCTTAACCTTGCAACATCAACGGGAAAGGTAAACATAATTAGTGCGTATGCCCCAACACTCCACTCTCCTCAGGAAATAAAAGACCGGTTCTATGAGGAGCTCGACGCCACCATCAGCCAGATACCAGGGTCGGAGCCCATTTTCCTTCTAGGCGACTTCAACGCAAAGGTGGGATCCGATCATGGGGCATGGCCAGATTGCCTTGGACGCTTTGACGTGGGGAAGATGAATGAGAATGGCCAGAGACTGTTGGAGCTTTGCTGTTACCGGAAACTCTGCGTTTCCAACACATTCTTCATGACTAAGCCACAACACCAGGTCTCATGGAGGCACCCAAGGTCCGGACACTGGCACCAACTGGACATGGTCATCACCCGGCGAGCCCACCTCGGCAGTGTGCTTCTCACACGCAGCTACCATAGTGCTGACTGTGATACAGACCACTCTATGGTGTGCAGCAGGGTCCGATTGGCCCCAAAGAAAATCCACCGTCCCGTAGGGAAAAGCCGCCCACGCATCAACACCGCCAGGACAACCAACCCCGACCTCCGCTCGGAATTCACCAACCGCATGGAGGAGGCCCTTAAAGATCACGCAGCCACGTCCATCGAGGAGAGATGGCAGCTTATTCGCGACACCACTTGCAGAATAGCCATGTCATCCCTAGGAAAGAGGGAGCGGAGAAATCAAGACTGGTTTGAAGCTCACCTGCCTGAGATGAAGCCTGTCATTGCTGCCAAGAGGGAAGCACTGGTCAACTATAAGCGCGACCCATCAGAAAAGAACCTGGCTACTCTGAGAACAGCCAGAAGCGACGCCCAGAGGACGGCCAGACGTTGCGCCAACATCTACTGGCAGAACTTATGCCAGAACATCCAGTGCTGTGCTGACAGTGGTAACGTGAAAGGGATGTACGAGGAGATGAAGAAAGCATTCGGGCCCACTGTCAGCAAGGTTGCTCCACTGAAGTCCAGGGATGGCGAGGTCATCAAGGACCAAGCGAAGCAGATGGAGAGGTGGGTCGAGCATTACCAGAACCTCTACTCCATTGAGAATGTGGTTACCAGGTCTGCCCTCGCCGGCATTCCTGCTCTGCCTGTCATGGAGGAGCTTGACCTGCCTCCAACAAAGGAAGAACTGAGCAAAGCAATTGACTCACTCGCTCGGGGCAAGGCACCAGGGCAAGACGGCATCCCCGCAGAAGTCATCCAGTGCGGGAAGCCAGCCCTTCTGGGCCATCTCCACGAGCTGCTCTGTCAGTGCTGGGAGGAGGGCTCTGTCCCTAAGGATATGCATGACGCAGACATCATCACACTGTATAAAAACAAAGGGGTAGAAGCGACTGCAATAATTACAGGGGCATATCACTGCTCAGCACTGTCGGTAAGGCATTTGCCAGGGTGGTCCTGAAGAGGTTACAAATACTTGCAGAGCGTGTGTACCCCGAGTCTCAGTCTGGCTTTAGGACAGAGAGGTCTACAATCGACATGATCTTCTCACTCAGGCAGCTTCAAGAAAAGAGTCGAGAACAGAGACAGCCCCTATACGTGGCCTTCATCGACCTGGCTAAGGCGTTCGACTCAGTCAGCAGGGAGGGGCTGTTTGCGCTCCTGGGTAGGATAGGTTGCCCTCCCAGACTGCTGAAACTCATCACCTCCTTTCACGACGGTATGCAGGGAACAGTGCAGTTTGACGGATCGCCCTCGGAGTCGTTCCCCATCCAGAGTGGAGTGAAACAGGGTTGCGTTCTGGCGCCGACGCTCTTCGGAATTTTCTTCTCCCTTGTCCTGTCCTATGCCTTCAGAACGTCCGACGACGGAGTGTTCCTCCACACCAGGGCTGATGGTGGATTGTTCAATCTTGCGCGCCTCAGAGCTAAGACCAAAGTCCGTCAGGTGCTGATCAGAGAGATCCTCTTTGCTGACGATGCCGCCCTAACATTACACAGCCAGCCGGGTCTCCAGAGGCTGGTCAGCTCCCTGACGGATGCCTGCCAAGAGTTCGGCCTTACCATCAGCCTGAAAAAGACAGAGATCATGGGCCAGGACGTCGGAGGGGTCCCCAGCATCAGTGTCGGCGACCACAGCTTGCAGGTGGTGAACGAGTTCACTTACCTGGGATCGACGGTCTCCAGCAGCCTGTCCCTCGAGCCGGAGCTGAACAGACGGATTGGGAAGGCTGCTGCTGCCATCGCTAAGCTCTCCAGGAGAGTGTGGGAAAACAACATGCTCACAATAACCACCAAGATCGCAGTGTACCGAGCCTGCGTGCTGAGCACCCTACTCTACGGCAGCGAGAGCTGGACGACATACACCCGGCAAGAATGCCGCCTCAGCGGCTTCCACATGCGGTGTCTTCGACGGATCCTTGGCATCTCCTGGAAGGACCGAGTACCAAACGGAGTCATCCTAGAACAGACTAATATGCCAAGCATGCATGCCCTCCTCGTGCGGAGACGACTGCGCTGGCTCGGACACGTCTGCCGCATGCAGGACGGTCGCATGCCTAAAGACATCCTGTACAGCGAACTCACCACGGGATCCCGACCCAAGTGACGTCCACAGCTACGATACAGGGATGTGTGCAAACGCGACCTGAGGACTGCCAACATCTGTGTGGACACGTGGGAGGAAACAGCTGCTGACCGCTCTGCCTGGCGTCGGACAGTGAGGAAAGGCGTTTCCATGGCTGAGGAAAGGAGAGCACAGCTGTGGTCGGACTGACGGGACAGGAGGAGGACAACTGCAGCAACACCCCACACGTACCCATCGATGTTCGTGTGCAGCAACTGTACCAAGGACTGCCACTCTAGAATTGGATTGTTCAGTCACAGCAGACGCTGCTCATCATCGAAGTAGGCCCCACCCCTGGCGTGACCCATTTTCTATCAAGACAGACGGGAAAGAGAGAGATATGAAGCTTTTATATAAATATATATATTCATAAATATATATATATATATATATATATATATATATATATATTCATAAATAGACACACGCGCACACATACATGACAGAAGTAAATGGACCCCCCCCCCATAAAACATCGTTTTGCGTTTATTTTAACTTTTAAAGGTTTATATTTTTTATTAATTGACATTTATATATTTCAGGTTCTATATGTGACTGTTTAATCCTTGGACCTGTTTAAGCCTTCGAACTGTCTGAATTTCAAAGAGGCCGTATTGTGGATCATTATGAATGTGGATATAACGTCAAATCGTAGAAAACCTTGAGATCCCGCTTTGTACAGTTAATAGGGTGATTGTGCAATTCACCAGAGAGGGGAAGGTGTCCACATCCCCTCACCCAGATCAACTAGAACACTAAGTGAAGTGTGGTGGGTAATCATCATTGCAAGGCCTCTGAGATAGCAGAACAATTTGATGTCAGTCCCAGAACAGTTGTCAGCTATGTCCACAAACTGCGATCAGCCAACATCAAGTGGAGAAAGAATTGGGCCATTGGAGTGACCATTAGCATTTTGGAACACTGTTATATTCTCCGATGAGTCCCGATTTGCCGTATTTCTTGACAGTGTTTGAGTTTGGTCTGGAGACTCTGTCATCAAAAATTTCAACAATGAAACACAGCAGCCAATC
>NC_043002.1:1831355-1848855 GCF_006345805.1 Octopus sinensis
GTTGTCCTCAATTGTATAACTTAAGGTTATGTCTCGATTACATTGTTTTGTTCTGGTTTCATAGTGAAAACAAATGCAGTACATGTAAATGAATACCGAATATCACGACCAGGTCGTGCTTGTAGACCAAAGTGTTTTGACTCTTAACACTAAATAGAAAGTGATGATAATATAACAGCATTTTAACTGTTGAATATGACTTGCTAAACAAGTAAAATGTCACTACAAACGACATTCATTTCTTTCCAGATGTATTCTCCACTCTTTTATTCGCGAGGTTCCAATATGAATTCTGCGACTATTTACCTCCCAACCGATGAAGAACCACCAGGAAAAACGTCGGACCCTCCTCTCTTTTGTCGGATTTTAGAGTATGAACTTTAAGGAATCTATACGTATAAATAATTGCCATTCTCTCTTGCTTTCTTGATTTTCCAGTTTTTCTGCTTAATTTACATACACACACGCACACAAACAATACACACAACACACACACAGAGCGCGCGCACAGACTCACTTCTATGTGACTACTTTATAAATATCTCGATGCCATTAATAACTGTGTGTTCATCTCTTTTTTGTTACACTTATCTACGTAAATACAAAAACTCACAACACAAATCTTTATGTACAGAACCAAATTCATTCACAAGTTATTGGCACATCGTGAGACAAAACAAGACCTTTGCCCAAATTGCCATGTACTGGGATTGAACCGATAACCACGTGGTTGAGAATCGGCCTTGTTAACAACATAGTCATTCCTGCCCTTGCTATAACCACGGATATATTTAATCATGGTATAATTATGTTTATATTTTATGCTATTCGTGAACATCTTTCGTTTTTAAAGATTTAAAATCTCCCTGTTTCCTTGTGTTTTATTCATGAAAAGCAATAAATGAAGAATTTAGGCAGTAAGATATTTTCTTTAAAGACATTTTCGAGTCTTTTTATTAAAATTTCATCATTAATGCAACCTAAAGAATATTACTGCATTAGTATTTCGATAATTAGTAAACATTACACACTTTTGTCGTATGAGTTCCTTACCCAATACTTTTATAATGAATGCCTGAATAATTAGCGCAGTACTTTAAAATTGATTGGAGACAATTATTTACAGAAACACATAAATGATAACAACGGTTGAAGAATTTTCAGGCGATAAATAGCCAGAGGCGAGATTGCCCGAAGCTGTTGTTACAAGACTTGATCGGAATGGTGATAATTTTCTATAAATAGAATCCAGTTGGAAGACGTTCCTTAAACAAGAGTATCGATCGTAGATTTTCTGAAATATTGATTTCTTAGAAAAATCAAGGCACGAACATGGAGTGTCGCCTGGTTGAGTGAGTCAGCGATGGAAGTGAAATAGATCAAAGCTAACACACAATCACGCATTACATGAAGCTTATGATTTGTTGTGAGGCACCTGAATATCTAAAATGGAAAACGGAGGTGATTTTTCATTCTGTGTGCAACAGAAATTGGAATGTCGGGCGTTCACGCTTTTCCTTGATGTATAAACTTGCTTCATCCCAAAACACAATCCATGTGGCAGTGTTTGGCACCTTCTTTGAGCCGAAATTAATTTCAATCAAGTGAAACTATAAACATAATTAGAAGAAAATTAATGAGTACTAATGAAAATAAATTGAAACTCAGCCAATCAGAGAGTTGTCGAATATATAACTGAGCAAATGTTTATGAACGCTCTGCCGGAAAGGAGTGCGTTTGATGTCTGAGAGTTACGGTTTCAATTTTATGTCACTTTCTCAGTGAAGTATTATCCACCCAAGGATGATAAGGTCACACAACTACCAAACATTCTCAGTTTGGAGAATTAAATTACTTCCCTAATTAGGAAAAGTAGAATAATGAAATTGTGAAATTTGCCAACGATGACTTGTTTCTGAAGCACATAGACATGTTCAGACTACCATACGGTGTACATGTAGGGGTGTATTTTTAATCGATAGAAATTATAACGCTGCTGGGAATTATTAATGGTAACGAAAATGAATCTCAAAATGTGGAAGGGAGAGAATTCGGGAGATATCAGTAGTTCAATACTTCACCGGATATATTGAAAGACAGAAACCTCTTATCGAATTTCTCAACATCATTATAATGGCAAAATTTTAACGTTATATACAATAGCCGTTCTTATTTCTTGGTAGTCTTCTGTACCATATATTTTTATGCGACTGGCTAATAATGTATCCGGAATTTACACCATTGCTTTCAAAAAAACAAACTCATTTCTTCGCCATAACTTCAATTAATTTTGGATAATTGGAATGTTAAGAGTCATGTCCCTTACTTCTTTTGACAGCAGTTTTCTTTAACACCGGGTAATTTTCTCTCTGTTACAGTTAAGATATCAATGTATTAAAACTGCTTGACTCGTCACCAGGAGCACGATACACAGCACTTAACTATTTTCTTCACACGGAAGGCAACTTTAATTTTTTTTTCTAATTTAATACTTGGAATTTTTTGAATAGTCAGTGAATTATAGTCACATTAAAATTATATCTATTGACTGTCCTTAAGTATTATCAGCGTTCAGGAGATGATCCTCATATCGGAAAATTTCTCCATAATCATCAGCCTTCACACAGCCTTTTCTTCGCTGTATAAATCCAATTAATTTGTGCCATCTGAATGTCTGTGGTATCTTTTCGTTGTTTCTTTTGAGAACAAAATTTAATAATGCTAATGTGTTTTCTTTCATTATAGCTATGATTTCAATTCATTCACAGTTTGACCCGCATCCTACACTAACAGAGCAGACATAATCGTCTGGGGTTGATGACTGAAACCAGCTGCCCAACAGATGTCAAAGTATTAAAGGTTACAGAAAATAACCCCCGCCCATGTTCAAGAAATTAGGAATTTGTTCTTCAGTTATTTCCACCCGGACAATATAGTTTTAAATTTCTACCAGTAATTATTGGAAGAGTTGGTTTTGAGTCTAACTGCTTTGATGCAAATCTTTGGAATTGAGGCTTTTACAAAATCCGACAGAACTCCCCAACTCAGAAAATTAGAATTATCAAAAGTAGAGACAAAATATGCGAAACATTCGATAAATTTAGCATATATTAAGATCCACATAAGCAATGACATTTTTGTCTCTGTATGCGTGTGCACATACATATGCATATGTATGTATACTCTCATACATCTGCACATGTATACATACACACAGATATTTAAGTGTTTATGTATATGTACGCATGTGTTTGTGTGTGTGTGCTTGTGCTTGTGTGTTCATATGATGTTTATGCAATCGTAATTTACTTCACGAAACTATTTCCTCCATATGCTGTTACTCGTGTTACAACAATAAATAAAAACATAACATAAATATGAAGTGTTAGTATTGATAAATAATGGGAAATATATCAATAAAGTTAACATCAATGCGCAACACTTTATCTTCCACATTATTTATACGTGCTCGAAATACAGACACAGACTCTAACTGAGATTAATAAATAGAGAATGCAGACATGTTTCCATGTTTTCTTAATTATTGAAATACGCAAAATAATTTCATAGAAAATAAATTAGTAACGAAAAGTAATATAATTTTAAAATTAAACAAAATTCTAGTTAATAATTATATAGTTTTTAATGAAACTATATATTTTAACTTTGAAATTTCAATGTAGTTTAAAGATCTCCCAATACATTACGGAACAACAGCAGTGTAATTTATTAGACGAAACTGAATATCAATTTATGTTGACATTCCTGAATGTATTTCAATTTTCATATTTCTTAAAACATCCGAACTAATATCCCATACATTGATTAATATAATTTTGGAAAATATTTCTATGCATAAGTAATAACGTGTGTCTCTTTTTTACATTATTTAATTGACAAAATACGACTGTTGCTAAAGTTTGATATATATTTCATTAATAATCGATCTTAGTTTTAGAAGTTGTTTCAGAAACGATATTACTTTTATTAATCAGACATATTAAACATAACGGACGGATAAGATACTGATTTTCGTGGTCGTGGGAAAGGTATCCAAAAGATATATTGGGTTAGTACATCAGATATGATGGCGACTAAAGGGGGATATTAATTGGAACAAACGGTTTAAAGGATAAAATTATTTGCTTTCGACAGCAACGTAGTTGTTGTGATAAAAATGCTAAACAAAATATTGTCAAGCAGTTTTTTTTTGTGATAAATGGTTTTCTCATAATGGTATAAATAGCATATTAACACTAAAGAATTAGGAAATGTGAACATTTTTTTTATTCAGAGTAACTTGAAGATTTTTTCTGTGGGTAATAAATGTAAATAAAAAAAAAACACAATAGATTATCTATAATGGAAGATAAAACGCTTGAAAATAAGTTGAAATATTTGAGAGAAAGCAACACATGTAAGATGTATAATGCGATTTATGATTGCTGCTAGTAGGAGGCGAAGAAGATAATGATAATGATAGATGGCCACAGAAGAGAAATGATTGCACAGACGACAAAGCATCGTCTTTAATTCATTATCTTATTATTATTATGAAAGGGAAATATCCGTTGTTGGGGGAAGAAAAGGAAACCATGATCCATGTGAGGACCCCAAAGTGATGTGACCTCTGTGGAAGCAGACCGTCGAAAAGTTGTTTTTGCGGGTAGATTCGTCAATCGCGAATTTTATGGAGAGGAGGATATTGGACTATATGCATGGTGATTAGGGTTAACTATGAGTACTGTAAGCTACCCGATAAAAAGTCTGAAGCAAAAAGAAAAGATAGAGAAAAGGAAGGATGTACAGGAAGAGGTAGAGAGGGATATGAGAAGTATATTTAAACTGTTATCGTTTTAAAACAGAATGAAATGTGTGAATGAAAGGTGTAGAGGAGAGAAAGACTTATAAATACACACAGTGCTTATCTATGCTAAAATTGATTAAAATTAATATTAGTCACCCTTTAACATTATCTTTCCTCAGAATTAAATCTTGTTAATGTTATCGGCATTGAATATATCATAATTAACTTAATTATTTTCCCAGAAATCCTAAGTTTAGATCGAGGTAGCAAGACTGAGAGGTGAGAAAAATTTTAAGGAAATAAAAGACAGTTTAAGAAGTTAAAATTTCAAACTCACACCGTTTCTATGATCACTTGGGATCAGTTCGTTTAAATAGGAAACTAATATGGGTACCACTAATAGTAATTTCTCTATCAATTCGAGTTAGGTGGACAATACTCGGAAACTAATTTGTTGAAGTGATGGCAAGTGAATAACCAAGAAATAAGAACGTTTTTCTACTTAAAAATGACTAATTAGAAAATAGATAATTAACAACGAGGAGCAGAACAAATTTTACGATTGGTATAAAATGTAGTGGAGATGCGGGTGAGAAAGAGGGGGAGAGGAGGAAGAGAAAACCGGCAGTGTTGCAGAACAATGCCAATCTGACGTGATGTGAGTATAGCATGAATGTTTTCCGAATTCTGCCGAAACCATCATTCTATTCTTGACAGCTACGTTTGTCTTCAGCCATTGAAAGGAGTTTCTACATGGTCACTGAATCTGCTAAAAATATCAGGTAAATCTCACTGACATCATAACTTAATGTCTTACAAAGGAAGAACACAATAGGTACGTCAATCCTTCATGTACTGTCTGAGATGGGGCTGCCATGGTTGAAACGTCTTGAACCCTATTTTCTGTTGTACAAGTCTTGGTCTCAAATCAAACAATAACACCAAATGGAATTAATTATTAGTCTTTGCGGATTTTGCGAGTTGGAAACAGAAACGAAAAAGAAAATATCCATCTGTTTCTCAACGTTATTCATTACGAATGGATAAGAGTGGATGAAAATTCAAAGTCGTGGATTTGTGGTTGAAATAATAGAACCACATCACATTAAATATGGCGTATGTTCAGTAAGAAAATAAAGGCGCAACATGAAAGAATGATAAGAAATGCTGTAAGGAGCAGATGGGCCATAAGCATCGATATTGTGAGCAGACATTAGAAATAAAGATTCACTTAGAAATATGAGGTGCACAGATATTATTGCTGTAAAATGCAGTGCTACACCACGCGCATTCAAATCCAATCAGACAAAACATTTTACAACACTGCGGAACACTATTAGAATAGCATCAAACGAAAATTGTCTCTGCCGCTAATTAAAGACAAATATGAAAACACGAAAATCGCCATTAATAAGTTCAGCAAATAAACAGCTCTCAGTCATCCATTCATGAATATTTTGTCAACCTCCTCTGTTACGTCAATGTGGTTTACGGAGCAAGTTAGATAGTGCAGAGAATATAAAACGTCCAAATTGTCAAAGAGCGCCACTTGAAACTACCCACTCTATACCTGAATGTACCTTCTTCAGTGTCTATCATTGGTGTACTCCATGCCACCACTTCCAACAACGCCCTCTTTTAATCAGATATTACGACTCGATTTATTCCTAATACATCCCAATCATTATACTAACATTCTTTGGTGAGACCATCTCAATTGTGTCTATTTTATCTGCAGCCCCAACGCAATAAACTCAAATACTACTCATATCAGTAAAACATTTCAGCATCGTACATTCTCTAAGTATAAGCAACGTCATTGGATGTGGTGGCAAAGAGGAGAGTGATGTAAAGAAGGAAAAGAGAGACAAAAGCAACTTCTGAAGCACACCGGAGTTGATTGAAAGTAAGATAGAGATATCTCCCTCAACACATGTTGTGTGCGCTAGATCTGGGGAGCAACTACTAAGGCAAGACATGAAACATCACTGGGCAGGCAGTTTTGATAAGAGATCCGAGGGTTACCAGCTTGATTGCGTAGAAGGTACATATGAAGGATATTGCGCCATGGTACTTTTTGTGGAGTTGAGGTCATGTTTGCCGAGCCATTGTTGATTAGGAGCAGATACTTGTAATATTTTTGGCTTTTAGACTGTTTTGTTGAAGTCAAGTCACTACCTATTAAGAAAACTACTTCCATTTGCAGTTGAGTTACCTTTCGTTTCAATTAAAAATCCATCTTTACAAACAGCAACAGCTTCATATTCAAGTTCCTTCCTTTCATTGCCTTCTGCTAAATCAGATTCTTCCAACAATTTTCAATTTTACATTTCCATTATCCATTCTTCTTCGTTCAAGTCTTTTCCGCTTACTAACCCATATCTTTCCACTTCTATTAACATTTCATTCAATTTTTAAAACAAAAAACATATTATCAATAATAACACCTTGTTTTTCAGGTATGTTTGTTTGCTTTCCTATGAAGTTCAATTAATATTTGTTTCAATCGGAATTTCTTTATGGTTCCTCACGAATGCTTCATTGTTTTGCGTCTTCACACTGTGTGCTATTAATATATTGGTCGTCACCAGCTCAAACTTTAGAAAACAACAACAACATGCACTAAATGATCAACATACACGAAATACAGCATGAATGCTAAAAAATTATCTTTAATGATGATGAAGAATGCGAACATCTGTAATAAAACAAAAGAAATATATATATTAAAAATAAATGACGAAAATTATATTTTGTGGTTGTTGATTATCCTATAAACCTCTCTCATACATATTAGACACATACATTCATACACTATTTTATACATACATACACACATGCATACATACACACATACGTATGTACATACATACATACATACATACATACATACATACATTATACATACATATATACATACATACATACATACATACATTATACATACATACATTCATACATACATACATACATACATATACATATACATACATACATACATACATACATACATACATACATACATACATACATACATACATATATTATACATACATTCATATATACATACATACATACATACATACATATACATACATACATGATGGCTAGAAACTCCAGTTCGAGAATTGCCATCCCTGATCGAAAGTCCCTGACGAGCCATTTTTGTGACAGGTCATTCTTGAAACGAACGCCTGTGCAATGATGATTTTTTATAGTGGAGAAAGGATTTGCACAAATCGAATCCCACTCTCTGATCATGGAGAAAATAAACCCGAAAAGAAGAACTAGTCTATGTCATCGAAAATTGTCAGTGTGGCAGATTTTCTCTCACGCTTTCCCTCTCATAGAGACATGTTGTGACAATAACAGAGAGCCTCCTGCTCCCAGTGGACCAACCGCGCCTGGACACCAGCCCAGCTATTTCCACGTACGCGAACATATATACATGCATACATACAAGTCTCTCATTCTCCCTCTCTCTCTCTCTCTCTCTACATATATATATAAATATGTATATATATATATATATATATATATATATATGTATATATACATATATATATATATATATTATATATATATATATATATATATATATATATGTATATATATATATATATATATATATATATATATATATAATATATATATGATATATACATATACATATATATATATATATATATAATATATATATATATATATATATATATATTATATATATATATATATATATCACAATGGACGGACGCTAGTCATATCGGCTCCACGTAAGTTGGCCACTTTTACATGTTTAAAACTCCTTGTTGTCAAATATTTTGTTTTAATCGTTGTGCAAGTTCATTCACTAAAAAACCTGAGAATTACTCACGTAGAATTCCGCCCCTGTATGTGCGAAATTACCAGAAACTTTCAAAACTTTCGTTGGTTTTTTTAGCCATTTTTCATTTTGAAAATGGCAACTAGAAACCACGTGGCTAGCCCGCCAGTCATGCAGAACAGTAGCGAAACACTATTGCTACCACTAGCTGCTAAACCTCGCAGCTTGAACACCGCTGTCACCACCATCACCACCACCAACAACAACAACAAAACTAGCGTCGCATTCACCAGCGCCGCGACCAAAGACATTAACTTAGATTTCCCCCCACTCCCTACACCACTTGTCGATGATAAAAGGACGAAGAAAGGGATTTCAAAAATGAATACAGACGAAAACATGAATGCCAGTACCACCACCATCACCACCACCAACAACAACAACGAAATGGGCACAAAGCCGCCTACCAATAACAACACCGCCAACACCAACACCACCACTACGACTTCAACTGCTACAACTAACCCTCCTGCTGCTAACACCGCCAATACCAACACCACTACCACGACTTCAACAGCTACAACTAACCCTTCTGCTTCTAACACCGTCAAATTTTAAACGAATTTTGCGGATGTGACAAAACAAAAAAGAACAATTGTAAAATTCACCACACAGGAAATAAACCGCACAAAAGCACTCTTCACCAAAGAAGGAGACAAATTGCACCTTCACATTCCACAACACATCGTGGAAAACACACAAAAAAAACAATAATTTATAAAGTAATAAACAAGAAAACAAGACGAACAGAAAATGTACCGCAGGAAAAAATCGAAAAATGCCTTCGTCCTGCATGGGACTCCAAGGAATATATCAGTTGGGGAAACAAATTTGGTACAGTCCAAGTACGTTTCCTCAACGAAAGTTTAGCAAAACGTTTTTCCACATTGGAGCTGCATTCGGACGACTTGGTAATGATACTAGTCTATTTAAACAAAAGGGTCACGAAAGTCCAAATAAAAAATATACCACTTGAAGTCGAAACACAATGGTTAGTCTCTGCCATCTGCTTTGAAATGACAGAGACAATGTCAGAGACAAACATCCTTGAAATCGCTGTTCTAGGAGAGAAAGACTATGTGGGAAAATCAATCGAATTCCTGCTTCAATTGGATGAAGCAGCAAGAGAGAAGATACCCACCCCTATAGAACTGCCAGGAGGCTACAAACTCTATGTAGTGGTAGAGGGCAGGCGACCACGCTGCTATTTGTGTGGAAGCCAAACACACTTGAAAAAGACGTGCCCAACCACTGCACACCAAGAGCAACAACAACCACTACCACAACCAAAGCACTCCGGAAAAAAAGCTCTACTACCCACACCACCATCAACACAGAAGACGACAAGAGAAGCACACCAAGCAAATCCGTCATCAACCAAAGATAGATAGATCGATCGATAGATAGATAGATAGATAGATAGATAGATAGATAGATAGATAGATAGATAGATAGATAGATGGATAGATAGATAGATAGATAGATAGATAGATAGATAGATAGATAGATAGATAGATAGATAGATAGATAGATAGATAGATAGATAGATGATAGATAGATAGTACTTTCTCTCGATGTTGAGATGTTATTGGTCGAAAATTGCAATCCGATGGTACAACGCGAAATTAGTTGAGTATTTCGGTTAATTATTAAGTTGCATTTCTATTATGCACCATTCCTCATTCATTTATTATCATTTACTTGACAACAAATGCACTTTATTGTTGTTATACAATCCTGGATTGACAGGTTTAAATATCATTAATTCTTTAATTAATTTATACTGGTTAATTACTGAGGCCTTCTGTTAGTACTTCTCTTTAAGCACACCGACGGCCAAGTAATCGCATGAAGGGTTACTGAATTGATTGCCTGTATTTAAAATATTTCTACTGATAATGTGTTCAAATGAGTGCGTGTATGTGTATGCGCGCACACACATACTTACACACATGTCGTTTATTTGTCTCAGTCATTAGACTGCGACCATGATGGTGTACCACCTTTAAGTGTTTATCCGCTTGAATCTACACCAATAATCTTTTTTTTAAGCCTAGGATTAATTCCAGCGAACATCTTCTTGCCAAAACGCTAAGTTAAGAGGACGTAAATGAAGCAACACTGGTTGTCAAGTGGTGCTGAGGACCAAAGCAGACACTCACACACATACACGACGGGCTTCTTTTTGTTTCCCTCAACCTAATCCACTCAGCCCAGGGATACTGTCCAGTGTGCCAGCAGCGAGACCGATCCAGGAATTAGGTGGATGAAAAGCAAGTTTCTTATCAGACGGACACGCCTACATCTTGCAGGGTTTATTGAAACTGAATTTTATTTTCGTTTGAAGATCGTATATATATGTGTGTGTGTGTGTGTGTGTGTGTGTGTGTTTGTGTATGTTTCCGTACTTATTAATACACAACATCTCACAATGTCGCAGCTTCCGATTTGTGGAACTTTTTCACAATGCATTGAAATGTTTTGTTTCATAGTTACAAAGTCACGTGTCATGAATGCTTTGAGAAAAATCATTGGAATCGATACCGTTTCAATGGAACTTTCAGGAACTTTGGTCTTCTGAATAGTAGTGTATTTTATGAAAAAGCTAATTCGATAAACAGTTGCAAAGACTATGAAATAAATCTAAATCATATTTTGATTGCCTTTCAACTGCTGGTTGCTGAATTATTGTCCAAAATAGAAAACCATACAATCTTAATTAATATCAGTATATAACAGAATATATTCAATTTATAATGAAATATCAGGCTCTCTCTTATATTTCCTTGTAATATACTCTTGAGATCACTTTTAAAAAGGGATTATTTTACGTTATTTATAGCTATTTATTCTTTCAATATTTTCCATTTCTTTCTATTTATTTCACTATTTAAACCGCCAGAAAATTGAAAATGTAAGTTTTGGCGAGCGTGAAGAATGAGTATAAGCAAAAATAGTGAAAGATGATTTACTTGGAATGAAAATTATGGCCAAGCCCATTCGTCGTTGGGGAGTTATAGATTGTCGTAATCTTATAAAGCGCTTGAAAATGGTATGAACCTTGGAATGTACACATAAACCACCAAAGTAACCTTTTCTATTCGTGTAAAAACAATTAACGCCTAAAACATACCCATTTCTTTGCCTTTCATCCTTTTGGGGTTGATAAATTAAGTACCAGTTACGCACTGGGGTCGATATAATCGCCTTAATCCGTTTATCTGTCCTTGTTTGTCCTCTCTGTGTTTAGCCCCTTGTGGGTAGTAAAGAAATAGGTAATATGGGATCTATTTATAATACGTTTAACGTGCATAATATTCTCTTTACTCTTTTACTTGTTTCAGTCATTTGACTGCGGCCATGCTGGAGCACCGCTTTTAGTCGATCAAATCGACCCCGGAACTTATTCTTTGTAAGCCCAGTACTTATTCTATCGATCTCTTTTGCCGAACCGCTAAGTGGCGGGGA
Organism: Octopus sinensis; assembly: GCF_006345805.1. Taxonomy (NCBI): domain Eukaryota; kingdom Metazoa; phylum Mollusca; class Cephalopoda; order Octopoda; family Octopodidae; genus Octopus; species Octopus sinensis. Next base: position 1,843,514 of record NC_043002.1, read on the forward strand.
CGTAGACACACCAGCATCGGTTGTCAAGCAATGCTAGGGGGACAAACACAGACACAGACACACACACACCACACACACACACACACACACACACATATATATATATATATATATATATATATATATATATACATATATAAAACAGGCTTCTTTCAGTTTCCGTCTACCAAATCCACTCACAAGGCATTGGTCGGCCCGGGGCTATGGCAGAAGACACTTGCCCAAGATGCCACGCAGTGGGACTGAACCCGCAACCATGTGGTTTGTTAGCAAGCTACTTACCACACAGCCACGCCTATATTGTGCAAGAAATTATTTTAGATTTCGCTTAAAATATATCTTTGCTATTGTTGTATGGTAACATATGTTTGTTATGTAAGGAAAATGCCATAAGCAAGGCATGAACACGGTCAATACATTGGTGTATACCAAATTTTTACAAGTTACGACCACCTGATTTATTTATGATATTCTGTTTTGTTGCTATTTCGAATTTCTGATCATGGTTTAAAAGAGGTTTGTGAGTCGATTTGAAAAGTTTTATTTGTTGTATAACAATTTTTATTCAAGCGAATACAAGTCAACGGATGTGTGTTTAACTAAGACAATTTTCAGCGAAAATGTTACAATGACCTGTAGATTCACAACCCGAATCAGAATTAAATAGTGCAAAATTACAACAGTTCATTAAATGTTTTTTCAGATTTGAGCGACTTTTTCTTTATTCACAAGAAATATGTATGATTCGCCGACTAAATTCTACTATGAGAAGATTAAGGAATAATGCTATTTTTCTATTAGATATTGTTTGCAGTGTAGTTCGTTTTTGAAAGAACAGGTGCGTGCAATTTCTGCGTAAGATACTTCGAAGATTATACACTGCTATAGTTTGGTCTGAAAACGATTCTCAACGTGGTCTATAATCAAATTGTTTCTTTGCTTCCTCTGACTTTTGCTTAGATATCACTGGCAAGAATCAAAGTGTTTGACACTTTAGGAAATAGAATACACCATTGTTTGTTTCCGTAGATTCAAACAAATCCCTGTCAAAACTAGTTTAGCGAGATTCCATACTGAGCGTATTGAGAACAATGGAAAGGAAGTCTCTGGTCCAGTGTCCTTATACAATAGGAAAGATGGCAGACGTGTTCGTAAATATTGATCTCATGTATTATTTGTACAGTTTGGTTACCGAGGAAGGAGAATGTTTTGCGTGCAGAGTTGCAGATAAAACAGGCAGTATTGTAGGTTCGTTGTTAGATTTATTGTTATTTACTGAAGGAAATTTAGCTGTAGAGTGACCTGTAGGAGAATTCTACGAGCGTTATAGGATTGGAAAGGGCCCAGCAGACACTCATAGCAATTTGAGTGAGATGGCATTCTACCTTTAATACTTTTGTTTGAAATCCGGTTTCTGATGTTTGAAAGAAAGTCAGAAAAATCGAAATAAATCGAAATAAGATTTATGAACTGCGAGATTAGACGCTATTCAGCGTAGTTTTAGTCACGTGTACGTAAAGGAGATACTATAAGTGTTGTTAGCACATTGACCCTTCCTTGTGGTCAGTTTGTATTTGTGAAGAAAACCACATGTATAAATCCACGCATTCTCATGCGTGGATGAATGAAGTCAAAGACGATGTCTTTCTTTTTTATGATATTTTAATTATACACAAAATGTGATCGTGTGTCGTGATGCCTCTTCGATTTGAATTTTGTAAGGTTTAAAAATCATCGATACGCAATTCAGATCGCTAGATTTGAGAAACTGACAATGTTGGTAGTACGGATTGTTGATGATGTTGGGGAGAAGAGTAACTCCATCAACATCTAAATGTTTAGGAGGTTATTTCAGATGGTGAAACTAGAATTGATTTTAATCTTTGGAATTTCCCTAACGCTGTTGTTCTGTTTTATGAAAGGCGTCAATACCATGTTCTAAATAAGAAATGTCTACTTTGCGTTCCATTTTTCGCCGTCTCTATTGTTTAGAATTGGTGATGGGCTTTTTCTTGTTTGGTGAGGGTAAGTTGTTACTGGAAGTTTCTCTCTAGTCTGATGCAATTTGACCATTGCTAAAATTGTTACTGGTTCTGCTTATTTTGTTGACTGTTTTACTACTTATTTTGGATTTCAATTCAGCTACCAATATTGTGCTAGTCTTTGGCGTGCTGCCACATTTAGCTGCTTAATATCTAATTAGATTTATGTTGTATGTTAGGTTGGCCTGTTGCATTTCTATTTGTTGCTCCTTTTTTATTTGATACTATCTTTCATCTTTGTAATTATGGTTGTATTCTCATGTTGATTATCGGGATATGTATTTTCGTTAAATGTGTGTTGAGCTAAATCTATATTGTTGAATGTAGTCTCATTGGATTCTGGCAAATGTAATTCTATCATTCAGTGAAAATGGTTCTACTGGGATATTGTGGTAGTTTATTTCCATGCAAGTATATATATTTTTTCCCATTGATCTACGAGCGTGTTGAGAGGTTGATAGCCAGGTGATTGGAGAAGAATTGGTAAATTGTTGTTTGCGGTATGTTTCAGTAGTCAAATGAGGTGGGGTGGGTGGGGTGGATGAAAAGGAAGGAGAAAAAAATGAAAGGAATTATTGGAGTTCACATAGTCTTTAGAAATTATTGACGTTAACGTAGTTTATTGTTGTTGGGGGGGAGTGGGTTTAGGTTGGAAATGGAATTTGGTTTTGATCTTATTGGAACCCATCCAGTGTTATATGAATTAAGTTTTATAACAAGACGTGTCGTGCGTATTGAAGTATTTCCCTTGTGATACTGTGTGAGTATGTGTTGCGATAATTTAGTTTAAAAAGTGTTCACTATCGGAAAGAGAGTGAAGACGATGCTGGTTTAATAGGTTTATTCTGTTAATGTGTTCCCGTTTACTTTATTTATTCAGACTGTTTATAAATCGAGTATATTTTCGATACCTATTAGACTCTAATACATGTCGAAAATATACTAATATTTAGAGTAAAAGTAACTTTCGTGATGTGCTGTATACTTTACTGCTTTCTGCTTGTTTGTTTCTTCTGTTATTGATAAATGAATGTTGTGTGTGATGTTGAATAATTTTCAATTCTATGAAAGTATGTTTTAGACGTTTTTTTTATTGTATCGTAATAGATTTAATTCAATGGTGGGTTATACAGTGGATTCCGTTGGTTGTAGGTGAGTATTTTGTGATTGTGTTGTTTACATTTAGTATATTACTTGTGTTTGTTGTTACTATGTTCGCGTTGGTATATCTAGGGAATCTAATGGACGATAATGGTAGTACATCCAGATGATTTTAGTTTATTTATTCTTGTGATTCTCGAGAATATTTAAACCTGTTTTCGTGGTGTTTTAAAACTGAACTTACAATCTCCTTTTAGAATTTATTTCTTCCTATATTAAAGTGTCCTTGTTTTATATCATAATCGTTAAACGACAACATCGGTGGTTATAGTTTTCCCATAGGTCAGTTAATGTCTAAATATATTCTGATGTGCAAAGTCCCAGTTGAGTATCTTTACCTCGGTGAGGAACAAATGCTACAATAGACTTGGTTCAAAATGTAACGATGTTTTGCATTTTCGCCGATATCTGTTTTCTTCATTGATATATTCTGGTGAATCATATAAATCGCCACATTTAAAAACATGTATTTAAACATACATAGGTTCATACAGGCATGTCTACATCTATTCATAGAGATGAAGATCATGAATAGAGTTTCCAGTGACTAGGTCCCTTTGAAATTTTTGCTCAACTTGCACCGGATGTAGCGCTCTGGAATCGAACTTGAAACCATTCGGGCACAAGGTAATCGTTGTAATTACACATCCATTCTTTTATTTGTCAGTGTTTGTCATTTTTAACCATTAGCAAGACACATGTTATTACGCCGGTGGTGGGTGGTACCACTTTTCGCGATGGTACTTTAACAGCAATACATGGTCTTTTTTATCCCTCTGTAAGTTAGCATATCCCAAAGCGTGATCCCTTTGTTACTCCTTAAGACTTTCTCTGGTGTATGTTTATGGCACCTTTCTCTCGTTCTTTCATTCTGCTGCCAATGAAAGCTCCAACTTTGTCATGCATGTAGAACTATTCACTTGTGGCTACAACTGGAAAGTCAGAAACCACGTGATTAAATATTTCTTCCAAACCGGCAGAGATGAGCTAAACATGTTTATTATGCTGCATTGAATGCTTTTGCTCGTTTCCGGTCGTAAAGTTTTGCCTTATACCTAAAAAAACCCATTCTCTTGCAACTCCAATCCCTACACTGCCCAGCCATCGCCGAGATTTTCCTTCATCCCTGCTTTCAATTTTATCGTGTATTACCATAGTTTTCATATCGCATTCTCTAACATTATGTTCAGTTATTACTTTCTTAACAGAGTTATTATTTCTACATTCTCATCACAAGATTCATTTCACTCATATATTTACTGGTTTCCTTTAATCAAAAAGCAGTGGTTTATTTGATTTTGTCTTGCAGTTTTGTTTTGTTTTGTGGATGTGGTTGCATTAATTACCATTTTAGTTATACTAGACATCTTTGTGGTCCAGCACTGGATGTTCTATAATACGTTTTTTTCCTTCTAATTGCAGGAAACCTCTTCTCCTTCTATATTCTATAACTATAATCTTTCTCTTTCGGATTTTGGTAGCGTATTCGACATAAAATCTCTATTATCTTGTTTCCGAAGCTAGCCTTCGTAAAGCATTTCATGTTCACTATGATATATCATAACTGTAACCTGTAGCGATTATTATTGTCCTGTAGTTTTATTTTTCTGCTATTTACCTAATGTGTCTGTAATATTCTTTCCTGACTTTTCCTTTATATGTTTGCGTATTGTTCCATGGTTGAACTCATTAATGCATAAATATGTTTGCTTTGATATGCTTAGATATGCTTCTTTATCTAACGTAATATTAATTGGGTTAATAAATATTTCTCTTTCAAAATTTATCCTGCTACATTTTATAAACTAGAATTTCATATAAATTATTCCTTCAGTAAATCAGTGAATTTATTACTTATAATAATGTTTCCATTTATCTATCGTCTGCAGCATACAAAATGACGTCATTCACATTCAAACGACAGTTGATTATTTTTCGATACCATTTATTACTGAGTGCAGCTTACTTTAAATGTTTAAGGACGTTAACAGTTTCCAGAAAAGAAATGACAAGAGGGGGTTGGTTTAAAATGTTCTTTTTCTAATAGAAACGGTTAGAACATTTTTAATTCCCTCCACTTTGTGCTTCTGTGAAATTGGTTTCCTTTAAGTTATGCCATGTTTAAAAGCAATCAATCGA
>NC_043002.1:1853855-1868855 GCF_006345805.1 Octopus sinensis
TACACACGTTTGCAGGGACACACACACACACATTATATAATATATATATATAATATATAATATATATATATATATATAATAAATATATATAATATATATAATAAATATATATATAATATATATATAGATATAATAAATATATATAATATAATATATATATATAAATGAAGTAGCGGGACGCCAAACGAGATCAATAAAATGACTTAGCGGTTCGCCAAACAAGAGTGATAAAATAACCTAGCGGTTCGCTGAACAAGATCGATAAAATAACATATTGGTTCGACAAATAAAATCGATAAAATGACTTCGCGGTTCGCTAAACTAGTTCGATAAAATGACCTAGCGGTTCGCCAAAGGAGTTCGATAAAATGACGTGGCGCTTCGCCGAACGAGATCGATAAAATGACTTAGCTGTTCGCCAAAGGAGACCAATAAAATGACGTAGCGATACGACAAAATGATGTAGCAGTTCGCCAAATAAGATCGATAATGTGAATTAGCGGTTCGCAAAACGAGATCGATAAAATGACTTAGTGGTTCGCCAAACGAGATCGAATAAATGACCTAGCGCTTCGCCAAAAGAGATCGATAAAATGACGTAGCAGTTCGCCAAACGATCTCGAAAAAATGACTGAGTGGTTCGCCAAACAATTCGATAAAATGAACTAGCGGATCGCCAAATCAGATCGATAAAATGACGTAGCGGTTCGACAAACGAGTTCGATAAAATGAAGTATAGGTTCACCAAACAAGATCAATAAAATGACCTAGTGTCTCGACAAACGAGATCGAATAGATGACTTAGCGGTTCGCCAAAGGAGATCAATAAAATGATGTAGCGATACGCCAAACAAGGTTGACAAAATGATGTAGCAGTTCGCCAAATAAGATCGATAATGTGAATTAGCGGTTCGCAAAACGAGATCGATAAAATGACTTAGTGGTTCGCCAAACGAGATCGAATAAATGACCTAGCGCTTCGCCAAAAGAGATCGATAAAATGACGTAGCAGTTCGCCAAACGATCTCGAAAAAATGACTGAGTGGTTCGCCAAACAATTCGATAAAATGAACTAGCGGATCGCCAAATCAGATCGATAAAATGACGTACCGGTTCGACAAACGACTTCGGTAAAATTAAGTATAGGTTCACCAAACAATATCAATAAAATGACCTAGTGTTTCGAGAAACGAGATCGATAAAATCACGTAGCGGTTCGCCAAACGAGATCGATAAAATGACTTAGCGGTTCGTCAAACGAGATCGATAATAAGACTTAGCGTTTTGCCAAACGAGATCGATAAATTGACATAGAGGTTCATCAAACGAGATCGATAAAATGAGTTAGCGTTTCGCCAAACGAAATCGATGCAATGACGTAGCGGTTCGTCAAACGGGATCGATAAAATGACATAGCGGTTCGCCAAACGAGATCGATAAAATAAAGAAGCGGGTCGCCAAACGAGATCGATAAAATGACTAAGCAGTTCGTCAAACGAGAGCGATAAAATGAAGTAGCAGTTCACCATACGAGATCGATTAAATGATTTAGCGTTTCAACAAATGTGATCGATAAAATGACTTAGCGGTTCGATAAACGAGATTGATAAAATGACGCAGCGGTTTGACAAACGAGATCGACAAAATAACTTAGCAGTTTGCAAACCGATATCGATAAAATGGCCTAGTGGTTCACCAAACGATATCAATAAAATGAATTAGCGGTTCGCCAAACGAGATCGATAAAATGGCGTAGCGGACGCCACACAATATCGATAAAATGAATTAGCGGTTCGCCAAACGGGATCGATGAAATGACCTAGCGGTTAGTCAAAGAAATCGATAAAATGATGTAGCGGGTCACCAAACGAAATCGATGAAATGACGATAAAATGAATTAGATTGATAAAATGAATTAGCGGTTCGCGAAATGGGATCGATAAAATGACCTAGCGGTTCGCCAAAGGTGTTCGATAAAATGACTTAGCGGTTCAACAATCGAGATCGATAAAATGATTCAGCGTTTCGCCAAACGAGATCGATAAAATGACTTACCGTTTCGCCAAACGAGATCGATATAATGACTTAGATTATTTAGACTTAAATGATTAGACTTAGACTAAAATTATTTAGCGGATCGCCAAATGCATTCGATAAAATGAAGTAGCGGTTCACTAAATGAGCTCAATAAAATGAATTAGCGGTTCGCCAAACTACATCGATAAACTAACTTAACGGTTCGCCAAACGAGAACGATAAAATGACGTTGCGGTTAAACAAACGAGATCGACAAAATGACTTAGCGGTTCCCCAAACAAGACCGATAGAATGACGTAGCGGTTCGCCAAAGCAGATCGATAAAATGACTTAGCGGACCGAAAAATGAGATCGATAAAATGATTTAGCAGTTTGCCAAACGATATTAATAAAATGACGTAAACAAGATCGACAAAATAACATAGCGGTTTGCCAAACGAGATCGATAAAATGAATTAGCGGTTCGCCAAACGAGATCGATAAAATGAGTTAGCGCTACGCCATACAAGATCGAAAAAATGATGCAGCGGTTCGTCAAAGAGATCGATAAAATGACTTACCGGTTCGCCAAACGAGATCGATAAAATGACGTAGCGGTTCGCCAAAGCAGATCGATAAAATGAAATAGTTGTTCGCCAAACGAGATTGATAAAATGACTTAGCGGTTTGCCAAACGAGTTCGCTAAAATGACGTAGCAATTTGCGAAACGAGAACGATAAAATGACCTAGCGGGCCGCCAAAGGAGATCGATAAATTGACGTAACAGTTCGACAAACGATTTGAGAAAATGAGTTAGCGGCTCGTCAAACAAGATCGATGAAATGAATTAGCGGTTCGCCAACGAGATAGATAAAATGATGTAGCGGCTCGCCAAACTAGATCGATAAAATGACTTAGCAGCTCGAAAAACGAGATCTATAAAATGACTAAGCGGTTCGCCAATTCGACATACGAATCGATAAAATGATTTGCGGTTCGCCAAACAAAATCGACAAAATAACATAGCTGTTTACCAAACGAGATCGATAAAATGAATTAGCGGTTCGCCAAACGAGATCGATAAAATGACTTAGCGCTACACCATACAAAATCGAAAAAAATGATGCAGCGGTTCGTCAAAGAGATCGATAAAATGACTTACCGGTTCGCCAAACGAGATCGATAAAATGATGTAGCGGTTCGCCAAAGCAGATCGATAAAATGAAGTAGTTGTTCGTTAAACAAGATCGATGAAATACATTAGCGGTTCGCCAACGAGATCGATAAAATGATGTAGCGGCTCGCCAAACGAGATCGATAAAATGACTTAGAGGCTCGGAGAACGAGATCTATAAAATGACTAAGCGGTTCGCCAAAGATATTGATAAAATGATGTAGCGATTCGACAAACGAAATCGATAAAATGACTTGGCGGTTTGTCAAGCGTGATCGAAAAATGACTTAGCGGTTCGCCAAATGAGATCGACAAAATGACTTAGCGGTTCACCTAACGATATCGATGAAAGGAATTAGTGGTTCGCCAAATGTTATCGATAAAATGGCATATCGTTTCGACAAACGGGATCGATAAAATGACGTAGCGGTTCGCCAAACGGGATCGATAAAATGACATAGCCATTCGAAAAACGAGATCGTCAAAATGATATAGCGGTTCGCCAAACAAGGTCGACAAAATAAATTAGCGGTTTCACTAACGAGATCAATAAAATGACTTAGCAGGTCGCCAAACATGATCGATAAAGTGACATAGAGGTTCGACAAACGAGATCGATAAAATGACTTAGTGATTCGCCAAACGAGATCGTTAAATTGACCTTGCAGTTTTCCAAAAGATATTGATAAAATGACCTAGTCGTTCGACAAACGAGATCAATAAAATGACTTAGCAGTTCGCCTTACGATATCAATAAAATGAATTAGCGGTTCGCCAAACGAGATCGATAAAATGACTTGGCGGCTCGAAAAACAAGATCGATAAAATGGCCTAGCGGTTCGCCAAAATATATAGATAAAATGACTATAGCGGTTCGAAAAACGAGATTGATAGAATGATTTAGCGTTCCAACAAATGAGATCGAAAAATGACCTAGCATTTGGAGAAACGAGATCGATAAAGTGAACTAGCGGTTAACCAAGCGATATCGACAAAATGACGTAGCAATTCACCAAACAAGTTTGATAAAATGACTTAGCGGTTCACCAAACGAGATCGACAAAATGAATTAGCGGTTTGCCAAAGGATATCGATAAAATGAACTAGCGGTTCGCCAAAGATAATCGATAAAATGACTTAGCAGTTCGCCAAACGAGATCGATAAAATGACTTAGCGGTCCGCAAAACAAGGTCGATAAAATGACTTAGCGGTTCGAAAAAATAGATCGATAAAATGACCTAACTCTTCGCCAAAAGATATCAATAAAATGACGTAGCTGTTCGACAAACGAGATCGATAAAATGATGTAGAGGTTCCCCAAATATGGTCGACAAAATAACTTAGCGGTTTGACAAACGAGATCGATAAAATGACGTAGTGGTTCGACAAACGAGATCATTAAAGTGAACTAGCGGTTCGCCAAAAGATATCGATAAAATGACATAGCGTTTCGCCAAATGTGATCGATAAAATGACTTAGCGGGTTCCCCAAATGAGGTCAATAAAATGGGCTAGTGGTTCGAGAAATGATATCGATAAAATGACGTAGCGGTTAGCCAAACCAGATCGATAAAATGAAGTAGTGGTTCGCCAAACGAGATCGATAAAATGTCGTAGAGTTTCGCGAAACTGGATCGATAAAATGCACTAGCGGGTCGCCAAAGAAGATCGATAAATTGGCGTAGCAGTTCGATAAACGGGATCGATTAAATGACCTAGGGGTTCGTCAAACGAGACCGATAAAATATGTAGCGGTTCGCCAAAGGAGATGGATAAAATGACTTAGCGGTTCGCCAACCGCGATCGAGAAAATGACCTAGCGGTTCGCCAAACGAGGTCGATAGAATTATCTAGCGGTTCGACAAGCGATTTCGATAAAATGACGTAGCGGTTCGCCAAATTTGATCGATAAAATGACTTAGCGGTTCGCCAAACGAGAACGATTATATAAATTAGCGATTCGCCAAATGAAATCGATAAAATGACGTAGCGGTTAGCCAAACCAGATCGATAAAATGAAGTAGTGGTTCGCCAAACGAGATCGATAAAATGTCGTAGAGTTTCGCGAAACTGGATCGATAAAATGCACTAGCGGGTCGCCAAAGAAGATCGATAAATTGGCGTAGCAGTTCGATAAACGGGATCGATTAAATGACCTAGGGGTTCGTCAAACGAGACCGATAAAATATGTAGCGGTTCGCCAAAGGAGATGGATAAAATGACTTAGCGGTTCGCCAACCGCGATCGAGAAAATGACCTAGCGGTTCGCCAAACGAGGTCGATAGAATTATCTAGCGGTTCGACAAGCGATTTCGATAAAATGACGTAGCGGTTCGCCAAATTTGATCGATAAAATGACTTAGCGGTTCGCCAAACGAGAACGATTATATAAATTAGCGATTCGCCAAATGAAATCGATAAAATGACGTAGCGGTTCGCCAAAGGCGATCGATGAAATTAATTAGCAGTTCGCCAGTTTTCGACACAAATTTCCGGATGTTAGAAAATCCTCGGAAATTCCCATGCAGTTAGAATATCCTCGGAACTTTCCATGCATTTTAAGTCGTAATTTCCCGGCAGTTAAAATATCCTGGGAACTTTCCATGCAGTTTTCGACCAAATTACCCGGAAGTTAGAAAATCCTCGGAACTTCCCATGAAATTTCCCGGAAGTTTAAAAAAACCCGGAACGTACCATGCAGTTTTCGACGAAAATTCCCGGAATATAGAAAACCCTCGGAACTTCCCAGGAATTTTCGATCAACTTTCCCGAAAGTTAGAAAATCCTCGGAACTTTCCATGCATTTTTAGTCGCAATTTGCCGGGCGTTAGAATATCCTCGGAACTTTCCTGGAAGTTTTCGACGAAATTTCCCGGAAGTTAGAAAATCCTCGCAATTTCCCATGCAATTTTTGACGAAAATCCTCGGATCTCTCCATGCATTTTTAGCCGTAATTTCCTCGGAACTTTCCTGGAAGTTTTCGATGAAATTTCCCGGATGTTAGAAAATCCTCGCAATTTCCCATGCAATTTCCCATGCATTTTTAGCCGTAATTTCCGGGGTGTTAGAATATCCTCGGAACTTTCCGTGCAGTTTTCCACTAAATTTCCTGGAAGTTAGAAAATCCTCGGAACTTTCCTGGAAGTTATCGATGAAACTTCCCGGAAGTTAGAAACCTCGGAACTTCCCATACGGTTTTAGTCTTAATTTCCCGTGAGTTTGAATGTACTCGGAACTTTCCATGCAATTTTTGTACCAAATTTCCCGGAAGTTAGAAAATCCTCGGAACTTCCCATACAGTTTCTCACGAAATTGCTGGATGTTAGAATATCCTCGGAACTTTCCATGCGGTTTTCCACCAAATTTTCCATAAGTCAAAAAATCCTCGGAACTTTCCTGGAAGTTTTCAACCTAATTCTCGGAAGTTAGAGAACCCTCGGAACTTCCCATGCTTTTTTCGACGAAAATTCCCGGAACGTCCTAGGAATTTTCGATCAAATTTCCCGGAAGTTAGAAAATCCTCGGAACTTTCCATGCATTTTTAGTTGTTTCTTTTGGGACTTTCCTCGGAACTTCCTATGCAATTTTCGACCAAATTTCCCGGAAGTTAGAAAATCCTCAGAACTTCCCATGCAGTTTTCCACGAAATTTCCCGGAAGTTTCAATATCCTCGGAACTTTCCATGCAATTTTTTACTAAATTTCCAAGAATTTAGAAAATCCTCGGAGCTTTCCTGGAAATTTTCGACGAAATTTCCCGGAAGTTAGAAAATCATCGGAACTTTCCTGGAAATTTTCGACGAAATTTTCCGGAAGTTAGAAACCCTCGGAACTACCCTTGCATTTTTCGTCAGGAAGTTTCTCGATCTTCTTGAAACGGATCCGCTAATCTGCTCGCACGAATGCAGTGAAATCTCTAGATGGTACTTTCAACGGTTATTTTGTCGGTGCTGAGATGATTTTGGTTCTTTATAGTTTTGAAGATAACCTTAAGGACCAACTTGTGCCTCCATGTATACCTGTTCAATGCTAATGAGCAGTTGGACAGAATATGTTTTAGTGTATCGACCTTTCCACATTTGCAGATGTCATTCTCTGACTAGATGGCAAAATTTTATAAGATGAACGAATCAGGAAACTCAACCGAGATGTCATCCACGTTCACATCTCATCCAAACTTATCTTCCTCTCAACAACATGTTCTTCCCATCTCGTCATCTAACCTTGATGAACACATCGGATCAAATGAAGCTCTCTTCTCTCTGCTTCTCTTGTTTTGACGCTGATGCTAACAACAGATCTGCGTTCACTCCACATCATGCTTGCAAACGGTCTGAACTGATCCGCGCCAAAACCAAGTCCCTTCTGTGTTGCTCCCACCATATCTCTATGTATAAGAGAAGACAAGATGTCGTCAGTTTCTGCTTCTGCTTTCCACTTCCTGGCTGTTTTCACCTCTGGTGGGTTACGCCTGATTTCCATATCCTTTGATTCTCTCAGCATCATGACCGTCCGTCCCAGCTTATATATTTCGACTATTGATACTATTGGTAGCTGCAACGAACGTCTTTTACGATAAAGAGCTGAACTGTTCAACATACGAGGTAGGCCTAGCCACTTTCTAATGAACACATTACATTTTTGTTCAATGATTTCAACTCGTGACAATGCTACCTCGTATATTAAAAGTGGCCACTCAAGTCGCGGGTACAAGCCGAACTACAAGCACCAAATTTTATAGTTACCTGGTAACTTGGAATTATCAATCGCTGATAACCCAGCCTCGGCCTGTTTCATAATTTCAATCCCTCGACTTCTGCCTGACAATGTTCCAGCGTATACTCGCCCCAATCTCTTGACGGGCTCTTCCTTGACTGTTGGAATGCTTTCTTCAGATATTCGAAATTTAAATTCTTTCTGCACTCCCTTAACAAATGTCAGACTACGCGAATTTTTGGTCTAAATCGCATCCTTGACCACCTTACAAGTTCGTCTAATCTCAAGAGGGCATTCTGCATGATTTGTTTATCTGTAGCTAGAAGTGTCACGTCATCCATGAAGGCTTTCTTAGGCGATTGTACATGGGCGATTTGTTCCGAAACATCTACACCTTTCAAAATCAACTCCATGACTAAGACAAACCACGTGACATATATTGTACAGCCAGCAGCAATGCCAACCTCTAATCGGTGCCAATCTGTTGTAAAATTTCCAGTTGTAAACCTCATTTCGAAACTGTCATAGTACATCCTCATTATTTTGATCACTTTGTCAGGAATGTGGAAGTGACTCATGGCTGTTATTAGTAATTCGTGTGGCACTGAACCATACCCGTTAGCTAGGTCGAGCCATACCACGTTCAGACTTTTCTTGTTCTGTTTGGCGTCCTGGATCGCTTTCCAAATCGAAAAACAGTGTTATATATATATACAGGGTGTCCATAAAGTCTCTTTACAATTTAAAAATTTTATTACAAAGGCAGTTGGCAAGATATCTTAACCAGATTTGTTTTATTGTAATAATTGTTTATTAAAGTTTATTTTAACTGTTATTTAACAGACCTCAATATGGGCACCATTAGTGCAATGGCATTACAAATCCTTTACTGCAAGTCAGCAATGTCCCGTATCTTTGTTTCATACATATCTTTTACATAACCCCATAAAAAAGTCCAAGGCAAATTTATGTGGCGAACGCCGTGCTCATGGAATTGGCCTGTCCCTTCCAATCCATCGGTCTGGAAATGTCTGATTGAGGAACTGACGAACATACCGTCCCCAGTGTGGTGATGCACCATCTTGCTGGGAAATGATGGCTGGTTGTAAATCAATCAGTTGTGGTGCCACATATTCGGTCAGAAGGTGGGGGTAAACATCTGCAGTAATTGTTGCCTAGTTGAAGGAAAATGGACCAATTATTCAATTGCACATGATTCCACACTACGCATTCAATGTCTCCATAAATTTTTTGTGCCATGAATCAATTGAAGGATGCGATGGTGGATCCCTTCCATACATAGTTGTGTAGTTTCGAGTCTGAACATCCGATTTTGTCTCAATAAACCAGGATACACATTGTGCCTTTTCATGAGGAGTAGCCATTTTATGGGGGTTCAGTGAATCAGTTCCCTCCCATCAACAGAGTATCTGAAACACAAGACTTTAATAAACTTTAATAAACAATTATTACCATAAAATAAATCTGGTTAACATATCTCATCAACTGCCTTTGTAATAATAATAAATTGTAAAGAGACTTTATGGACCCCCTGTATATATACATATATATATATATATATATATATATATATATATATATAATATATATATATATGTATATATACATACATATATATATATATACATATATATATATATATATAAATACATACATAAATACAACATATATATATATACATATATATATATATACATATATATATATACATATACATATATATATATATATATATATATATATTATATATATATATATATATATATATATATATATAATACATACATAAATACAAACATATATATATACGGATATCATCATAAAAATGATAATATCAGTGGCCTAATGTTACCTATATATATATATATATATATATGTGTGTGTGTGTGTGTGTGTGTGTGTCTGTGTGTGTAAATAATAATAATAGTGTTTTCATATAAGCTTAAAGCTTATGGCGATCACCGTGCAATGATTAAGGAAACTAGTCTAATAAATGGGATTATAAGCCCTAGACAGAAAGAACGTTGTTCCTCTCCGCGTGGGAATCGAACCCACATCCCTTTGTTAACGCAACTAAGTGTACTACCTTTACACCAGTGAATCAGCATCCCTTTGCTTTTCAAAGTTAAGAACTATAATAGTTCGTATCTGTTTTTGCATATGTAAGCAAACTTTCTATATGCTTTCGGTGCGAATGTTTTTTTCTTTTTTGTTATACGGTACCGTCTTTACAATCCTGTAAATAATAATAATAATAATAATAATAATAATAATAATAATAATAATAATAATAATAATAATGCCCTGATGCAGTACCAGGCAGTGGCTCTCATGGCTTCTGATCTTAACTGATTGGAAGTGTTATCATGTACATTGTTTTGTCTTGGTATAAAAGATGGGCTACAGCAAATATTCTGCTCAATACCACAGATTTGCTTGTCAGTTGTTTGACCGTAACCAGTTGAGCATGTCCCTTAGTGGCTGACGATATGTGCATTTCTGATCACGAGCAGAAGTAGTGGGGGAGCATCATAGCCATGTGTTGAGAAGGATTCTTTGGGGTTTGAATAATTCACCTCTGGAAACATGGGTGTTTCGTTCAACGTCCTTAAACAACCCTTATTCAGGGACCTTTTGAGCGGGATGGGTTACTCGATCTGAAGAAAATTCTAACTGGGCTCCACCTGCAAGGTCATGTGCTGTTTATCTTGATATGAGATCACCATGCCGCGCACATATGGTTGTGATGCATGTGCCTGGTGTAACCTTATCAGACGGGTAGTCATGATGGGTATACTGGGCTTCGTATATTTTACCCCAGTGTCACTTTGATGGCATGCTCTGCTCGCTCACTCAATAATAATAATATGGCTGTAAAGATCAACTAATGATTAATAAAGATATAACTGAAGACAGCCACAGAAAGAAGAAAGGCCTCAGTATGGCCTGGATTGACTACAAAAAGGCGTTTGATAGCATCCCCCACACATGGATCCTCGAAACACTAGCCATTAACAAAGTAGCACCAACAATCATAAAATTCATAGAGCACTCTATGAATAAATGGCAAACAGTCCTACACCTCCAAACAAAAGAGGGACTCATGAAAACCAAAGACATCCCCATTAGAAGAGGAATATTCCAGGGAGACACGCTCTCTCCACTCCTTTTCTGCTTGGCACTGTCACCTCTATCTGATATGCTAAATAGAACTGGATGCGGATATAAATGTTACGGCAAAACGATCAGCCACCTTTTATATATGGATGACCTAAAACTATACGCTGCCAATGACAAACAGCTGGAAACACTATTAAAGACAGTGCATGGATTTACCAAAGAAATAGATATGAAATTTGGATTAGAAAAATGCGCCAAAGTAACCCTGAAAAGAGGAAAACTAGTTACGAGTAACAACATCACACTAGATAAAACCAATGAAATAAAAGAATTAGACCAAAGCCAAACTTACAAATACTTAGGAATCCATGAACTAGATAAGACACAACACACACAAATGAAAGAGAAAATAAAAAAAGAATATTATAGACGAGTTAGATAAATACTAAACACAGAGCTCAATGCTAAAAACAAGATAATAGGTATCAACACTTTAGCTGTCCCAGTTATAAGTTACAGCTACAATATCCTTAACTGGACACGAAATAAACTGTCCAAAATAGATAGGAAAACAAGAAAAATACTGACAGGATCTAGGATGCATCACCCAAAATCTGACATAGAAAGACTATATAAACAACGTATAGAAGGTGGTAGAGGCCTTATACAGCTGGAAAACTACTATAAAATAACCACCATAGGACTGCAAAAATACCTACTTCAGAAGGAAGGAAAACTGATCTAGATAGCAGCAAAACACGAGCAAAACAAAAAACTGTTCTCAGTATTTAAGGAAGCTGTCAAATACAAACAAGAAATCATATACCACCTAATAAACATGAAGAAGAAGAAGAAGATGAAGAAACAACAAAAGCTATAAAACAAATGAAATCCAAACTAAAAATAGAACAGCAACGAACCATGATAAAACGATGGCAAGAAAAGCCCCTTCATGGTAAATACTGGACTAAACTAAACGCAAAAGAAATAGACAAAGAAAAATCCCAGCAATGGTTGAGAAGCTCAGGACTCAAAGCAGAAACAGAGGGATTTTTAATTGCAGCACAAGACCAAAGCCTCCCCACCAGAAATTCCCAAAAACATGTAATGAAAAGAAATATTACAAGTAACTGCAGAATATGTGGAGATGGACAAGAAACAATAAATCATATTATCTCTAGCTGCCCAGTCTTGGCTAAGAAGGAATATATTCACAGACATGACAGAGTTGGAACCTACATACATTGGAAGCTATGCCAACATTATGGAATAACAACAGAAAAAAGATGGTATAGGCACACACCAGAAAAGGTCACAGAAAACGAGAAAGCAACCATACTCTGGGATATGCCGATACACACAGATAGAGAAATTAAGGCCAACAGACCAGATATAGTTGTCAGAGATCATGAAGAAAAAAAATGCTTTCTAATTGATGTATCAATACCGGCAGATGACAACGTGTCTCTAAAAGAAATGGAGAAACTCTCAAAATACAAATACCTGGAAATAGAGGTAACTAGAATGTGGAATCTGAAAACAGAAACAATTCCTATCATAGTAGGTGCATTAGGCATGATAAAAAAATATTCAGACAAATACATAACAAAAACACCAGGACTTACAAACACATATAACATACAGAAAATTGCACTACTAGGCACTGCACACATCCTACGCAGAACACTTTCCATACAATAACCATCAGAGCATCACAACAAATCACAGCACATACCCAAGGCACACAGAGCTGCGCTCGGTAGTGAAGTGAAAGCACGCTATAAAAATAAAACTACTGAATAATAATAATAATAATAATAATAATAATAATAAATAATATAATAATAATAATAATAATAATAATAATAATAATACTACTACTACTACTACTACTACTACTAATAATAATAATAATAATAATAATAATAAATAATAATAATAATAATATAATAATAATAATATCATTATTATTAATAATAATAATAATAATAATAATAATATAATAATAATAATAATAATAATAATAATAATAATAATAATCCGTTGGTAGGGGCCGAGGTTATGGTTTATCACAATGTAAATCCGTGCGTGAGCTCCAGATAAACTGGTTTTTACAGAGTGATGTATAAGAGAGAAGTTAAGATAATGGTCATTCCATATAAGTCCTTTCTTATAGCAAATTTGGCTTACAGCTGTTGCCAGGAGTCCTCATACAATGGTTTACTCAATTCACCAAGAGACCAATTGAGTAAACGTATCTGCAATGATTCCTGCGAAAAGTTGGAAGCGAAATTTACGATAAGAATGGAAGTGTATGGAATTACCGTTATTTTAATTTGTCTGTTATATATATATATATCACTCTGTACATAGATACATATATATATATATGCTAGGTGCCCCAGCATGGCCCCAGTCCAATGGCTGAAACAAGTAAAAGATAGATACATACAAACACACACACGCACACACACACACATGTACCGATACAAATATACTCACACAGATAAAACAATGTACCAATACTGTTGCATCGTTAGCGTTGCGTAGCAGCTGGTGATGTCTAGACAGCTTCTCTTTCGCTTATTCGTGTTTCTTTAGTCTGCATCGGTAGTTACACTGAAGTTTCAGAGAATTATATTATTTTCTGTCGACTCTAAGAAATAGATTTAAATTTGTATTCAAATCCTGTAGTTGGGTGGAAATGACGTGTCTTATTTTAAGATGACAGAGGTGACAAAAATTCGAACAGCGGACGTTTATGAAATACAGTCAAGATTACGAGTTATCAAAGGGTTTAATTGGATTTTTAAATATTAATTTGTGGCTTGATAATGTTGTGTTGGTTCCTTCATCTAAAGGTAAATAGCAACTCTTAATACTCCCTTCGTAATTGCCGATATTTGCCGATAGTTGTGTGTCGTCTGGATCTAACACTGTAACTTACTAAGTGAATTGTTTAGTGTTGTATGAAATATCCAATGAGCATTGCTCTTTATTTTGATGAGTTGCAATTTTCTGCCACCAAGCGCAGCGAGATTATTCTAAAGGGTGACCAGGTTTGAGCACTTGGTATGCTTTATTCACTTACTTCTTTCGAGGCCTACAACCTGCTAAATATTCGTCTCCCTTATTAAAACCTGTTAGGTGTTTGCGTTTCTTGTTTTTACGTACAAAAGATTATTCATGCGATAAATAGGGATCAATAAATATGGAAGAATGTAATAAGCAAATGAATCGGTATAAATGGCTAATCCCTTGAAATAATGGCCATAACATAACGTTGTCGACACATTGAAACCATTGGAAGAATAAAGAATATATAGAGAAAAGATATTACATGGAATGCCTTGTAACATGTGCAGAGAGATAAACTTTGATAGATTAGAAGACATTCTAAGAAAGATATTATGTAAGGTTCTTAGACGATGTCTTCAGATTAGACGGAACAGTTCTCTACAGACTTACTTAGCACTAGAATGGATGGCGTATTGTTATGTTTTGGTTCGAGTAAGAAGATGATTCTTTTGTAACAGTGCCAGGCAAATCCTATTAGAATGATTAGATAAAGAAACAAAATCACAGACCAGAAGAATGTTAAATGAACCGAAACAATATTCACAACGCTTTAATTGTTGGTTTCGATGTTCATGTGGTCGTAACAACAAAATGTTACCGAAATCTCTTCAACTCTACGAACGTTATATATGTATATGTGTGTGTGTACGTGCTTGAGTGGGTGTTATATGTATGTATATATATATATATATATATATATATATTATATATATATATATATATATATATATATATATATATACATATATATACATATATATACATATATATACATATATATACATATACATAAACACATATACAAATACACAGATAACACACACACACACACACACACACACACACATATATATATATATATATATATATATAT
>NC_043002.1:1876355-1883855 GCF_006345805.1 Octopus sinensis
TTAAATTTCTTGATCAATTTCCCGACGGCAGTAAAAAAAAAGGTTACCTATAAGGGTGTCGAAGATTAAATTCTTCCGCAATTTTGCGATAAGACCATCCCTCTCATTCACTTAATAATACTAATTCGATTCTTTCTTCTATAGGCAGATCCAACATTCGATCTGGGATTCTTCTTCTTTAGACAAAGCCATCATTCGATCATCTGTAGAAAAAATAACAAATAAATTTAGAAAAGTAAAGTATTTTTTAAATTTAATTTAAACAAAAGTAAAAAAGGAAAATTATTATTTCTTATATTTGTTTATGTTATGATTTTATTCCATGTACCCAGACTTCGTGGACACCCTAAAATTGCTTTGGTTAAAACCCTTTCAACATGGAAGTATCCAAGGAGCATTTAAGGCACATATAATTCTTTATGAGTACAATAAAGGTAACTCTGCAGCCGAAGTGACTCGAAACATATACTCAGTTTATGGGAAAGTGCTTGAATGAAAGAACTTGCAGGAGATCGTTTGCAAAACTGAAGTTGAAGATCGAATATGATGTCCAGTTGAGTTTGATGATAAGTTCCTTGAGGCATTACTTGAAGAAAATCCGTCATTATCAGTTGAAGAATTGGCAATAAAGCTTACTTCAAACCATACAACAGTTCATCGTCATCTTCAACAACTTGGAAAGTTTCCTAAACTTGGAAAATGGGTGCCTCATGTATTGTGCGAAAGCAACCGCAAATCCCGAGTTGACATCTACTCTTCTCTCCATTCTCGCAAACTCATTTCACCCTTTTTCGATAGACTTGTGACGAAAAATGGATTTTCTATCGAAATGTTAAACGTCGTAAACAGTGGCTTGGTAAAAGGGAAAATGCTCAACCACAACCGAGAAGGGAATTTCATGGGAAAAAGATTCTACTCTATTTGGTGCGATTGCAAAGGCGTAATTCACTTTATATTGTTACCACCTAATGCAACAATCAATGCTCAAGTCTACTGTCAGCAATTAGAGCGTTTGAACCAAGCTTTGAAGGAAAAAAGAGCCGCTTTAGTGAATCGAAAACGTGTGATGTTTCATCAGGACAATGCGCAACCTCACAATGCAAAGATCACATCACAGAAGATCGAAGAGGTCGGTTTGGAAACATTTCTTCATCCAACTAATTCTCCCGACTTTACTCCTTCAGGATGCCATTTGTTTCATAGTTTACAGAATTATTAGGGGGACACAACTTTCGCAAGCCAGGAGGAGGTCGAACTTGACATTTCAGAGTTCTTCGCTTTGAAACTAAAAGAGTTTTACATTGATGGGATTAAAAAGCTTGTAAATAGATGGAAGTAAGTCATAGATAATCAGGGAAAGTACATTGATCATTAACTTTCAATTAAATATAACACTTGATCACTTGGATTCTTTATCCACAATTCGGACAGAACTTATGGGATGACCTGAGATATATACACCGGCGAAAATATATTTAAGACCGACGATAAAAGTTCTATTTCTTACAAAATATTTTGTTACTAACACCATACAAATTATTTATATCTTTTACACCTTATGCAAAATTTATTTTCCTTTTGAATGATGCAAACAATTTTTATACAACTTGAAGAATTCTAATGCTAAATTAATATATATTTCTTTACTGCCCACAAGCGGCTAAACATAGAGGGGACAAACAAGGACAGACAAACGGATTAAGTCGATTACATCGACCCCAGTGCGTAACTGGTGCTTAATTTATCGACCCCGAAAGGATGAAAGGCAAAGTCGACCTCGGCGGAATTTGAACTCAGAAGGTAATATAAACGTTTCAAATGTACTGGCAAAATTAGTTTAAGACCATGTAATATGTATGCAATTTTTTTGGCTAAAGTGGGTGGTCACACAACGAGCCTAAATGCACCATATAAAGTTATAATTTAATGTTATTATACAATTTATTAATAATGGGAAAACAACGTAGTCTTAGTCCAGTCACGAGAGCAAAAATCGTATATTACAGCAAAAAGTTTCCTTTAGGAACATCAGCAAGCAACTAAAGTGCAGTAAACCGGCTTGCGTGCAAGCGTGGAATTTATACTCGGAGACTGGTCAATATAAAGATCGGCAAAGGACTAGTAACAGAATATTTTGTAAGAAATAGAACTTTTATCATCGGTCTTAAATTTATTTTCGCCAGTGTGTATATTATATATATATAATGTATATAATATGATAATTTTAATGGAGATAACCTGCAGTATATAGTACAACATTTTTGTCTCCGTACAGGAGCTAAGTATTAATAAAATGTGGTATACGATAAAAATTTGTCTTAAAACATTCAGACAAGAAAATTCAGATGTAGCACATGATTATTATTCCATACGAATATACACATATTTATGTTAAGAGTTTCATGATAAAAATATAGAAATATTGGGTTGTCCGGAAAGTTCGTGCCGATTTATAGTAGCTTATCTTTCGACTGAGTTTAGAACATGTTTGAGTCCATAAGATAGGATTTGACTACACCTCCATTTAGAGCACAGTTTAAGCTATCTTTTCGTGGAAGAAGGTTTATGTTCCTATAACCTGTGTTAATTCTGTAACCCCTTAAAATAAAAGATAAGAAAGTTCATTTTCGGCACTTGATGCTTTGGGAACCAGACAAAAATTGCTGCAGCTCGGCTGTGATGTGTTACACCACCCTCCCTATTCCCCAGATATTGCTCCTTCAGATTTGCACTTATACAGGTCTCTGCAGAAAAGTCTTAATGGTAAAAATTTCAATTCCTTAGATGACGTAAAAAGATACCTTAACGAATTTTTTGCCTTGAAACCACCCCAATTCTGGGAAGAGGGTATTTTCAAGGTAAATGAAAGATGGAGACGTATTGTGCAACAAAATGGTTCAGATTTGGTTCATTAAAAATGTAATGGCAAGTATTTAGTGACCTTTACTTTCCTTTAAAAATCGGAACGAACTTTCCGGACAACCCAATATAAACAAAACAATGAAATACGAATATAAACATGAAAAATAAGAACCTAAATTGAAATAGGCGATTAAATTTTTTTTCCTAACCTGCAGCCGTTTCAGAAAAGTGGTTGTACGAAGTATTCGAAATTCAGCCCTCCTTCCTCAGGGTTCCTTTCTCGAGGTAAAATCCAGCAAAAAGCATTAAGGCACTACATGGTGAGTATTCAGTTGGTGAAAGTTCAGTTTTTGAGTATCGATGAATAAGTGACAGATTTTCAAGAGGATTACAACGTTTAAATAAGATATGAAATTCATTAAAAGGTTAACTTTAGTTAATCATGCAAATAATAGCCAATGGGATTATTCTACTCTACTATAAAAAAATAATTTAAGATTACAGGTTTGTGCATAAGTGTTCACTGGATCTAATGATCTAATTGGACCGTATTTTCAAAAAGCTTTTATATTCTAAAAAATTATATTTTAAAGTTTAAGAAAATTATAAGACGCTAAATATTTATGCTTACAACATGCCAAAATGTCTGTAATTTTTTATATATGGGTGAATAAATGAATTCTTGTGTCCCCTATATTTAATTTTAAAATTAGTAGTACTTCCTATATAAATTTTCCTAAGTCCGGAGCGTTAAACTAATAAACCTGTTTGCTGTTTACACACCCGTCTTCGTCTTTTGTTCGTTTCTTTTGTAAATTCCAAATATATATGTATGCATGTGTGTGTATGCATATATATATATATAATATATATATATATGGATTTCGTAGACAGGAACTGAAACAAATCGATCGTATATATATAAGTGTATGTGTTTTGGTATTGGCAACATGAATGACAATGGCTAGAGACTACTTGAATTTTGCACATACCATAACCTGTGCATCACTAACACATTATTTGCCAACAAGACATCCCACAAGGCATCTTGGAGACATCCAAGATCTCACCACTGGCATCAGCTGGATCTCATCATTACACGAAGACCCTTTCTGAATTTTGTTCAGTGCTGGGCTCTTAGAGCTAGAAACAGTTATCGAAGCAAAGCGTGCAGCTCTGATGCAATACAAGAGTGATTCTTCTATAAAGTCACTCGAAGAACTCAGAAAGGCAAGAAATAAAACCCAACTGACTGCCAGACGCTGTGCAAATAGGTATTGGCAGGAGATCTGTCAGAGTATCAAGTCAGCTACTGACAGTGGCGACACCCGTGGTATGTATGCCGGTTTGAAGAAGGCCCCTGGTCCATCCGCAACCAAGTCAGCCCCTCTAAAATCAACTACTGAGGATCTCATCAAGTGCCAAAGCAAGCAAATGGATAGATGGGTGGAGCACTACCAGGATCTCTACTCACGAGAGACCACGGTAGCTGAGGCTGCAGTCGAGAGTGTCAAGATCTTGCCAGTCATGTGTGTACTTGACGGTCTTCCATCTATAGCAGAGCTCACCAAGGCTATTGACTCCCTAGCAAGTAACAAGGCTCCGGGAAAAGATGGCATCCCCTTAGAGATAATCAAAACCGGCAAAAACACCATCCTGCTTCGGCAGCTTCATGAGCTTCTGTGTCTGTGCTGGGAAGAGGGTACAGTCCCTCAGGATATGCGGGATGCTAACATCATTACGCTTTACAAAAACAAAGGTGACCGTGGTGATTGTAACAATCACCGTGGTATATCTCTTCTAAGCACTGTTGGATAGACCTTTGCCCGCGTTATCCTGGCCAGGCTGCAACTGCTTGCTTCTCGAATTTATCCAGAATTGCAGTGTGGCTTTAGAAGAAGCAGATCAACTATTGACATGATATTCTCCATACGACAACATCAGGAGAAGTCCAGAGAGCAGAAAATGCCATTATGTATGGCCTTCATTGATCTGACAAAGGCCTTTGACTTGGTAAGTAGAAAAGTCCTCTTCATCCTGCTCCAAAAAATTGGATGTCCACCTAAGCTGCTGAGGATCATCACATCTTTCCATGATGATATGCAAGGCACCATACAGCACAACGGTTCAACATCAGCCGCCTTCCAAATATAAAATGGGGTAAAGCAAGGTTGTGTCCTTGCTCCTACATTATTTGGCATCTTCTTCTCACTGCTGCTGTCACATGCCTTTGTGACATCAGATGATGGAGTGTTTCTGCAAAGTAGAAGTGATGGGAAACTGTTCAATCTCTCGCGTCTGCGTGCCAAGACCAAAATCAGAAGCGTCCTGATCAAGGAGATGCTATTTGCTGATGATGCCGCTCTGGTATCACACACAGAGGAAGCCCTACAAAGGCTCATCAACTGTTTTGAGCAAGCATGTTGCAACTTTGGCTTATTTATCAGCCTCAAGAAGACCAAAATCATTGGTCAGGCTACATCGACCATCCCAAACATACATATTGGAGACCACAGATGAGGTGGAGAAGTTTACCTATCTTGGCTCTACCGTCACCTACAACCTATCCCTTGATACTGAGCTCAATATACGCATTGGCAAGGCAGCTGCTGTGAGGGCCCAACTCTCCAAACGGGCATAGGACAACAATAAGCTGACCAAGACCACAAAAATGAAGATTTACCAGGCATGTGTACTTAGCACTCTACTGAATGGAAGTGAGACTTGGACGCCATACACAGGCCATACGACGCCTAAATATCTTTCACCTTAAAAACATGTTCAGATAAATCATTTGTCGAACGATCTACACAAATATCATTAAAATCGATAAACCATTCTTTAATAACACAATCTTTTGTAACAACGCAAAACAGTTGACAGTTGGGAAGAGTTTGATACATTGAATGCTTCATCTACAAGAATAGCGACAAATTTAGCCTGCATCAGTTCATTTCCTGTTTCAATGAAGATAACTGTTTGAACAGCAACGATCATTTTC
The DNA here is from genome assembly GCF_006345805.1 of Octopus sinensis. Taxonomy (NCBI): domain Eukaryota; kingdom Metazoa; phylum Mollusca; class Cephalopoda; order Octopoda; family Octopodidae; genus Octopus; species Octopus sinensis. The sequence goes on from NC_043002.1 coordinate 1,882,219, forward strand.
TTTTGAATTCTGTTGGAGAGACTTGAGAAAGCAGAAGCTCTGTCTAGATGGCTTGCCAAATTTTCGTCATATTTACTAATTAAATATAAGATTTTTTAAAATAATTTCCGCGATTATTGTATTCCTTAGATTCGAAATGACACAGAAATGATAATTTCGGGCGACCAAGAAAATCAGCTGCATCGATCAATCGCCGAAAATGGATCTGTTTTGTCTAATTTCTTCACTATACTGTTCTATGCTGTTTTCGTATTTGCATCTTATTCTAAGTCTTCTCACTTGTATTTCTAGCCTCTCCCATTTCATTTCTTCTTACTTTCTCTCCACTTCCTCTCTGTCGCATTCTCCCTCTCTCTCCTCTACCTGTTACTGACACGTGACCCGTGGTCAGCTTTCCTTCTTTTTATTTCTTTTTCACACCGGCCGCCCAGCCATTTAGTTGCAAAAACATTTCTCTGTCTTCCTGTTTCCATATCCTTTAAGATTTCTTGCGAATGTATTTGTTGTATAGCTTAAAAACCCCATCTCGTGGTTACGATGTTTAGCAAACCCTGAATACCAGCAAAAGGCTCTTGCTTCCATTTTTTTTTTTTTTGGCATCCTCCAACGAGGACGGAAAAAGTCACGAACTTTCTAGATTCTTGTTTTCACTCTGAAGTTTTGGGATTTCTTGCAAGGAAAATTCAGATAATAATCTCTGTGTGGATTTGGCAGAGAAGGTTTATAAACACGAGACCGAACGAATATAATAGATTCACAAACGCAACAGATACTCTCTGCATCTCTATCAGAATTGACCTCTAATCACGTGCGGCCCTAATCCAGTTAAACGCACAAATGATAGTACAGATAACTTCAAATGATTTTTGTTCTGACCGATTTCGATATTATTAATGTTTAAATTGAAGAAAAGGAGTATTAAACTTCAAATCATTAGTTTAATCATATTATTAGTTGATCATTACTAAACATTAGGAAGTACACACGTTTATAATTTCGTTACAAACATTCATACTTTTAGGGGAGATAATTGAAGTTTCGTGTGTTTTTGGTTTTCTTTTTGTAAAGTGACATTAAAGCACTAAGTCTGAAATTCTATGACATCGTTATGGACTCACGAGTCAACACGCTTGAAGACCACTTCTTTTTTTTTTCGTCTAGTGACGTAAGGCTAGAGGATAATTAAAAGAAAGCAAATAATAATATGTAATTTTGTGATTTCTAAACTGAAATGCAAGTCAAAGGAACGCGAAACTTCTCACTTGTACTCCATTTCAGATTCAGAAACCTGCAACGCAGAAGCCATTTCATCCTTCAGCAAGTACGACACCTGATGCTGTTTACTTGAGGGTGAAACGGCAACACCATTCAATTAACGAATATCTTGTTAACTTGATGCCTTAGCTTCAAGATCTGTAAATGAATAAACTTAACAAACTCTCCACTTATTATTAAAGGGTTTTAATTTGTCACTTTCTTCATAAAATTTTAAAACAGAACAGTAAATTGAGGACACGTACAGATTTTAAAGAATTCCAAAATGGCATATTTTCCCAATTCTGATATTACGAAGCGTTTGTCACTATCACCACCTTATTTTAAAGATACCGGAGTTTTTAGATCAGAATTATAGAATG
>NC_043002.1:1888855-1896355 GCF_006345805.1 Octopus sinensis
CTTTCTGGAGACTATCTTAAGCATGTCCTTGAGAACGATTATTTATGTAGTAATCTTTTGTGCCCAATATTTTAAGGAACTTGTTGAACTTTTTTATGTCCTTAACATGTCCCTGTTACCAAAGACTGTATATATGTAATGTAGCAATTTGCAACAACCAATAATTAACGCAACCAAACTTCTACATGTTACTTTTGGCAATCTTTTTCCAAAGAGTGAAACCGGTAAAGTAAATAAACATCTTTTAAGTTGCATTTTCAAACCTTCTTTCGTATATAATTCCACTCGTGCGGTACCCCACAACTCCACTTTGTTATATATATATAATACGTAAAGAGCATGAAATACGAAATACGAAAACATGAAATACGAAGAAAAACTTTTGCATGCGAACAACGAACGAAAGAAGTGGAAAAGAAGGCAAGTAACATAAAGAAGGACCCTTCATCAGTTGTCAGCTGTTCATCTGCTCCACATTTCCAGCAATTCACGATAATATGCGCCTTCGAGAAAACAAAATAAATTTGGAATATACGAAGTGTCAAAGTTGGTAACTTAAACAGGACAGTGAAAACAAACAGTGAGGGCCACTAAGTCATACGCGGTAAGGTGGCGAACGCTGGAGGAACAATCTTTGGCAGGAGAAAAGATAGGAGAGGAGACAGACAAGAATGCGTCTGGTCTGTGACAGACCGAAAGAGAAGAAAGATGATCACGTAGGGAAAAGAAAGATGGACGATGGTCACGTGTGAGCAAGGAGAGAGTAAAGGAGGAAGAGGGAGAGAGAGGGACAGATAGAAAACGGTAAAGGGGAGAAAAAAGAATTAGAGAAAGGAAGACAGAGAAAACAAAAGAGGGGAGGGTGAGAAAAACAGTACTAGACAGGGTCGCATCAAAATTATAAAGAGAAACTTACTTGGAGATGGATGCGTGGCGTTCAATCATATAATAATATAAATAATATATATATATATATTAGAAGAAATGAGGTACTCAGAAATTCGGATGGCTTTATATTTACAGATATTTATTTGTATATTACATGTTTTTATACATCATATATGATATATGTTATATGATGTATAAAAACATGTAATATACAAATAAATATCTGTAAATATAAAGCCAGCCGAATTTTTGAGTACCTCATTTCTTCTAATATAAAATACCTGTACATCATCTCCAAACCTTCTAATATATATATGTGTATATGTACGGAAAAATTCCCAAGCCTTCCTCTCCAATAAACCACTATTATTCCTGAAAAGTGTTTTTTATACACTTGACCGAGGTTCCCAGCGGTGGGTCTAAACCTAGAGCCACGCCATTGGGAAGCTAATGTCTTAACACACAACAAACCATGTGTGGCATTCTATATTTTCGCGGCCATTATATGTCATTGTTCCTCTAAATACGAATTGTTTTCATTTTCATAAACAATTTCCTATTAAAATTTATTTTCCTTATATTTTCGCTATATGTATTTTTATTATTAGTATAATGAACTTGTTTGTTAATTTGAAATTGCTTTTTAATGTTGATTTCTGTTGTTAGAGATCTTTGCACAAATGTTTTACAGGAAATTACTGTAATAAACATTTCCCCGTCTTCGCCGTACTTCCCGTTGCAATTTTCGAACTATTACAGCTGATGTATTAAAACAATGATTTCTGTTCAGGCATTTTCTCTCTTCGCAGTAAATTGACGGATGCTTCATGCGAGTTAATGCACTGCTTAGTCTTCTAGAAATACGAGTCTGTGTCTGGAGAACACGAGGGTTTGCTGAAGAGTACCTGGTTTGAAGGGTATCGCGAAAGGCCTGTGGGGAAGAGCTGCAATAAGTGTGGGAATCTGAGAAGGGAATGTGTTGAATAAAATCATAATTAACTGATCCTCCTCCTGTGTTTTCTTTTACGCAGTTCCAGGAACTTTTCAGCGCCCCCTCGCATATATTTAATACCTTAATATGGTTTAATCCTCATCTTTCTTTACATCTTGCCTTCCCTTATACACCATTATACTATTTCTCTAAACGGGAGGTTATTTAAGTTTTTATCGAGTTCTTAGTTCCGATATTTTATGCGGAAAATGTTACGCTCTTCAAGATTGCGACTTATTTTTATCGTTACTACAAGTATATAGACATATTAGGCTTATACAACAACAACGACAACAACAATGATAATGAGAAGCATTATTACGAATTAGCATTAGCATTATGTTTAATTCATTTTTATGTATAAATACAGAGAGACAAACAGAAAGATAGTAACAAAGAAGTTGACCACAGACAGACAGACAGACAGACAGACATACAGACAGACAGATAGATAGATAGATAGATAGATAGATAGATAGATAGATAGATAGATAGATAGATAGATGGATAGATAGATAGATAGATAGATAGATAGATAGATAGATAGATAGATAGATAAGTAGATAGACAGATAGATAGACAGATAGATAGATAGATAGATAGATAGATAGATAGATAGATAGATAGATAGATAGATAGATAGATAGATAGATAGATAGACAGACATACTGATAGATAGATAGATAGATAGATAGATAGATAGATGATAGATAGATAGATAGACAGACAGACTGATAGATAGATAGATGGATAGATAGATAGATAGATAGATAGATAGATAGATAGATAGATAGATAGATAGATAGATAGATAGATAGATAGATAGATAGATATGTTTCTTTATTAGCCACACAGAGCTGCACACAGACAGAACAAATTACAAGGTAGAGCTTTTCTTTTTGGGGTAAAAAAAGGGGGTTGGTTTTCGATCAAAAGGGATCGTAAAAGGAAAGAAAGAGGACAAAAAACGGGGAGGATTTTTAAAAAAAGGGGGGGGAGAAAGAAAAAAAAGGGGAGAGGGAAAAAAAGTTGATCAATAGGGATCGTAATCACAGAAATGTCAAAATGAAGTGTAAAGGGGAGGACAGGTGAGGTTTACCCGTGGAAGGAAAAGCCTACGGAAAAGACCACGGTAACCTCGATCAATGAAGTCACATGTTATATTTCTTTTTCTTTTTTTTTCCAAATAAGCAACTCTGTATTAATTTTTACGGTTCATAGAATCATAGTCAAGGTGGCTTCGTCATTCATACGTGCCATCCTTGCTACATTCACCCATCTTTTTTTAAAACATTCACTAGACAAAACTTGCCTCTCTACTCTCACTTTCCTCTTCAAGTGATACTTGAAGAAGTTGATGAGAGATTGACCAGAGAGGAAAGTGTTTGTCTCTAATCCTTTCAGGCGCGTCCACCAGATACATTCTTTCGCCATAGCCACAAGTATGATGAAAATAGCTCTTCCTTCCCGTTTGAAGGAAGGAGGCGTGACGATATTAACGATAGACTCGGCTGATAAACCGACACGTCCCACACGTGACAGCAGTCGTTCGACATAAGCCCACAGGTCGGAAATTGGTGGACACTGCACGATTGCGTGCAGAGCGGTTTCGTCGCTCTGCCCGCATCTCGGGCAGGTCGGCCCCGTGTTTCTCGAGCCATGCCTATAGAGCTTATCCCGAACGGGTAGCGCTTCTCGGTAGCACCGCCAGGCCAGGGATCTCTGGAAGTTGTCCATAGGTCCCGGACCGAAAGTCGTTTGAAACAGGCGGGTCAGGTATTCCTCGTCGACGCTCAGGCTCGCCCCGAGATCGTCGTCGTACCTCCCCTCCACTAATCCCCTATAGAATGTTTTGGTTGTGTTGAAGTCACTCAAGGTCGACCCGGGACGGCAGAGTTGCTTGAGAGCAACGCGACACTCGCGGTGCCATTCGCCCTTCCTCGGCCTCTTTTTGATCCACTACTGCAGTTCGGTCATGGAGACGAGTTGCGGGAATGCGTGCCTCACAAACGGCGACCACACCTGTTCACCGTCGTTTACATAGATCCGGAGATGTCGCAGTCTCAGCGCGTGTCTGCGCATCATCAACCACGGCATGCCCAGCCCTCCTTTTAACGGGTGTTGACAGCAAATGGATCGCCTGACCATCGGGACGCATCCTTTCCACAAGAAGCGGAAGAGAATGCGTTCTAGTTTGGTGATGGTAGGGTCGGGACAAGGTACGACGGTCAGGCGGTAGTAGATGATGGACGCGATGTACGTTTTCGCCACCTCCGCCCGACCTTTTAGGGACAGTTTCCTCTCGGCCCATTGCTGGGCGAGAGTGACCACCCTACTCGTTATCTCGTTCCAGTTCTTCTCCATTTGAAGGTCCGGACCGAACCAGACCCCGAGCAACTCAACCGGGCCGTCTGTCCAGCGTCCCACGACGGAGGTACTGGTGGACGGCATGGGCTTGCTTCTCCAGGTGCCGAGCCGCAAGCCCACTGACTTTTCCCGGTTGAGTTTTGCTCCTGTCACCGCTTCGTAGTCTTTCAGTGTCTCGCCGACCCGCTCGATGTGCTCTTGGCTTGACACTATGACGGTGACGTCGTCCGCGTATGCAGACACGCTCGTTCCGCATCCCAATTATCGCGGGATGCCCCTCAGAGTCGCCAGCTTCCGCAGTAGTGGCTCAAGAGTCAATACGTATAGAAGCGCCGAGAGGGGGAATTCCTGACGGACCGAACGTGCAATGTCGAAAGGTCTCGATAGATGTCCATTTACGCGAATTACCGAACGGATGCCTCTGTACAAGGCAGCTATCCAGACGTGAAAGAGGGGACCGAAACCAGCCGCTCTCAGGACTGCCTCCAAGTATCGATGGTCTACCCTATCGAAGGCTTTCGATTGATCCAAGTTGATCAGGGCCCCACCCATGCCAAGTCCGTTAACTACCCTGTCTATGATGTAGCGCATCAGATGGAGGTTGTCATGGATGCTCCGGCCCGGCACAGCGCACGTTTGTGCGTTGTCGACCAGTTTCTCGATGACAAGCGCCAACCTCTTGGCTAACACCTTTGTCAAAATTTTCAGGTCTGCATTGAGCAGAGTGATTGGTCTAAAGTTATCTATAATGTTCCCCTTGTTTGGATCTTTCTTCAGCAGTGTTACAGCTCCTCGACTCACAAAACCGGGTATGCTCCCGTTTTGCTGCCAGTTGCAGTATACCACTGCCAAGACGTCTCCAAACAAGTCTGGCATACAATAGATAGATAGATAGATGGATAGATAGATAGATAGATAGATAGATAGATAGATAGATAGATAGATAGATAGATAGATAGATAGATAATAAGAGAGTGGGAGAATAGGACTGAGATGGTCCGGGTGATATTTGGCTTATCATTAATTTTCCGCCGAGGTCGACGTTACCTTTCATATTTTCGGGGTCATTAAATTAGGTACCAGTCATGTACTGGACTCAATACAATCACCTTGTCTCCTCCTTCTAAATTTCAGGCTTTGTGTCTTTCGTAGAAAAGATTATTAATTTTGACTTTTGTCATTTGCTACCATGTTAATTAGTACTTTTGTAGCACGATAATTTCTTATTAATAGTATCGTTAATACATGTAATTATGACTTTAGAGCAATTGGTCCCATGCAATTAATACTATTGTGAATCATTAGAAGAACTTCACATTGCTAACATGTTCTAAAAGAAATGGCTTATTGCAAGCTTTCACCTAATGATCAGAGACTTTAGTTTTCTAAAGAAATGAAAAACATCGTGGGACTTTCCTTTTTGTGACTATGAGCATAAATATCTAGATAAATGACAATATCATTATTTCTTTACCGAACTGTCATTTCACAAATGGAACAGGCTTTTGCGGGTGATATTTCATTTCCAGCAGTTTGCCACTGGCCAGTCCGTAACGGTGCGCGGACGCAGGACATGTTTAAGTATTGAGTAAATGCGTTTTATTGAAAAGAGAAATTTATTTTCGCTCCTTGAATCTAACCAAAACCGTGATTGAATTCTATGCCTGCTACACCACTCTGATTACGACTCGACACAGAGTAGTCTTTGTTGATCGCTATCGCCATGCTGAGACACGAGGTGACGTCAGATGCTTTGAATCAGGAGACGTTTAAACATGGCGATGTTCATCCAACCACATTGAACCAACATCGCCAATACTATCGGCAGTGATTACACATCATTCAACTGAGCGCCGATCTACACAATGGCACCGAATGGGCATCTCTTCACGGTGAGGAAGATTAAATTAAATATTACATCATAGGCTCTGTTAAAAACAATATTTCTAAATGTTGTTTTTTTATGTATGACAGTATAAGCGTGTGTGTATGTCTCATGTATATGTTTATATACAGGAAATTTAAAGTTTTGCGAGGTTTAAACGCTATAATTTATTGTTGTTTCTTTCTGCTATATGGATGGAATTTAACAACACAATTAATTGCATTAACGCTTCTCTGTTATACTATAACTGGCACTACGTCAGTTACGACGACGAAGGTTCTAGTTGATCTGATCAATGGAACACTTGGCTAGTGACATTAACATGCAAGTGGCTGAGCACTCGACAAACAGAGAAGAAAGATAACCACCAATCGTAACTCCACAGAAAAAGGGAAACATATTGTATCGTGTGTAACTGCAGACGTAAAAACGAATGCAGTTTTAATAACAACTGCATAAGGAATGTAGTGTACAAATGTGAGATGAAGGTGAATGCGCCGAAATGTGTGTACATTGGTAGTATCGCAGACTCCATGAAAAATCGTCTGAGAAACCACCTTTAATCGTTTTTCCACATACTCGTCGAACCTCATCTGGAGACTAAAACAGAATGGAGTAGAATATACAACCCACTGGTCCATTATATAAAATAAATGCTGCACCATATAACGGGACTTCAAGTGAATGCATCATATGCGTTGAAGAAACCCGGGACATAATCACATCCAGGGAAAATGTAATAAATAGACATTCTGAGATGGTCATATCCAGCGGAAGCAGAGGAAGAAAATAGTTTTATAGAAATTGGAAAAAATATTTTGAAACGAAATAACAAATTAGAAAACAGTGAAGGAGGCCAAACCAAGAAAAAAAACCGAAAAGACCAATGCTTAAGATGATACACACTATAAGAACAGAAACAGCAAAAACGTCAGTATAAGAGGAGGAGGGGTGGTATTAATCCATTCGGTCAACAAAGCCCTCTGTATAGCGGCTGACCACCTGTTGGGTTCAGGGTTTATTGAAGAGACTCATGTCTTGAATGAAATAGAACAAAGGAATCTACAACCATCCTTAGATCTTCTGAATGAATGACCATCCTTAAAATCTGCAGATTGAATAGCAAATAAGTGCAACACCACCACACACACATCCGCCCCCATATTGCTATCCTTCCTTCCTCTACTCCTATCACCTACTTCCCCCTACCGAGTACACACAGAAATACCCACAAAGCTAGATAGCCTTCATACTGGCAAGAAGGGATAAACGTCCGTTTGTGCTTCATCCAATAATGCAGCATCAACTGATGAAAGGAATCGATGATGATGATCAACCAGACGCCCACGGATAATATGGACTATATTGT
>NC_043002.1:1898855-1933855 GCF_006345805.1 Octopus sinensis
GTCGATAGATAGATAAATGGCTAGTTAGTTAGCTAGATAGATAGAAAGATAGATAGATAGATAGACAGATAGACAGATAGATAGATAGATAGATAGATAGATAGATAGATAGATAGATAGATAGATAGATAGATAGATAGGTAGATGATAGATAGGTATCAGTGCATTTTCAGATATATTTGTGATTCAATATTCGTTTCTCTTGAGTTACTTAATACAGAATCGATTTTTCTTCACTATTGTGCAGTGAACGTTCTATTGATTGCACTTACTCACGAGGGCGAAAGTAGAAGATCATAGATGTGGGAGAATGAGAGCTAAGTAATGGTTGAGTCAGTCGAGTTCACCTAGATTTTGGCTACGTTACAACTATAACAACTCATGATGAGTGCTCGGTAGCGAAAAGATCACATCAGTTTAATTCTAGAATGCATAGTCTTCCAGAAAAAAGAAAAAAAAACATTATCGCGATTTCGTAACGGTCTGCATTTCAATGATTAAATAAAAATTATTTAGCATCAGCAATTGATTGGTGTAATCGAAATATTAGATATTATGTGTGTTTCATCTGATAGTCCCTTGGTAGACATAAGAATTGCAGAAAGACGTTGCTGCCTTGTCAATAGAGTTGCGAATGCAGGATTGACATTCCTTACAGGAACATTTTCCATGCATTTAGATACAGATATCTCTTGAAAGCATCACTGCAAAATTAAACGTCATATACTTGCTAAACCATCTTTACTCGCCTTAAAATGCCAGCTTTCTCACTTGCCAGGCATCCACAAGGGTCAGATTCTTCAGAATAATGGACGAAATTATTATCAATACTTGACTGAAATTGAAATCTTATACTCTGTTCTTTACCTATTTTTATAGATCAAGTCTTCGCTTACTACGCAATGTAATTGGAATCAGGCTCCAGCAAATAAAAGGTTTTAATGAATCACGCATTTATTTGAGAAAACAAACAGTATCATCGTAATTATTAGATATATTAATTAGAAATTATTTACTGTCTCTACGAGTTCTAAATATTATCTCCTTGTTGAATATCAGTGACGTTCATTTCAACTAATATAATTTTCAACAAAAGTATAAGGCATTATAACGGCTTTACAGATATAAACACGCTTCCAATCCTATTCTGCGCATTTTAAACCAATCACAATTTAAATGCATTCTTATTCAACATTTTCAATATTCGACTCAAATATTCAACACATTTGCAAATTCAAACCGCTTCCAACTTGAATCGGTGTATTTAATGATAATTAAACGTTTTGTGTCCAAGATAAACATCTTGCATTTAGTTGAAGGGAAGGCAGCTTCCAATTGAAGATCGAGATACAATGAAGTTAACGAAATTTGGCTAAAGAAGGAATCACTCTCCTAATTGATATCATGATGGAACATTAATACTCTCAGAATTCTACAGCATTTTAGAGAATGTTTTCACTTAAAAATCGCATTAAATACACTTCTGTTAATATTTTGTGTACAATGTATATGATACAAGCATAAATATCAATTTCTTATCCACAGATTTATTTCACCATCTAAAATTACGGTGGCACGTTAAAAGCTCCAACCGATCGTGGCCGATGCCGGACCCCCCTCCCCTGGCACCTGTGCAGGTGGCACTTAAAAAGCACCCACTACACTCGCGGAGTGGTTGGCGTTAGGAAGGGCATCCAGCTGTAGAAACACTGCCAGATCAGACTGGAGCCTGGTGCAGCTCCTGGCTTCCCAGACCCCGGTCGAACCGTCCAACCCGTGCTAGCGCGGAAAACGGACGTTAAACGATGATGATGATGATGATACAAGAATGCAAAAGAACAATTTTGGCAAATTATTGACCATACCAGAAATTTGAAGGAATATGATCAGTTATCTGTATACATACGTTGTAAAAACAATACTTCATCATACACACTCTATCGGGTAGTTCTATATCACTAAGAAATGGAGAAGTTTATCAACAATCTAAGAATTGTTAGGTAAATACAGTGCTTACTGTGATTCAGCCTTGACTAATTATATCAGGGAACACAGCTTTTTTATTTATACTACCGCTAGATTTAATTAGGAACAAATGTAGTTTTATGAAATTTACTTCTCTCCCAAATTGCCTCTACAGTGTTTGCTTATGTAGCCAGGCATCTTCGCCTACTATTCGGGTGAGGGCCGTTGGCATAGAGTCCACAGCCATTTTTCTCCACAGGGTATGATCAGAAACATTAGACTTTTCGGCTGGGTTCACAAATGCGATCAACTGAGTCTGTGGATATTATCCAACTATCTCGTTCTTGGTGAACTGTTAGGTCTCCTGCCGGTTGGCTCAGCTTGGAGAATCCGTCTTGCGATTTTTCCCTTCGACATTCTAATCATACGAACCGTAGCGCCAGAGCAGCGACCTCTCAATGCGGAGAAACAGCGGCACAACCTGAAGAGGCTCCCCGATCCCCGAGATACTCAACCTGTCAAATAATGTTACGTCAAAGGCCTTTCGGAGGAACTCCATTTCGGCCGCTTGTGTTTGCGATCGTACTCTTTCCATCATTACTCAGCATTCTTGACCACGAGTGAGGACAGGTACGAATTGAAGAATGTGAATTTAGCTTTTTTGTCCACCCCTCCCCTTGTGAGGATTAAATGTTGGCACATTACCGTGCCAGTATCCCTAATTGTGGCACCCAGTTCAGCGTCCTGTCTTCCAGCACTCGGCGATACCCGCCACGAGATACTTTTTCACTTACGTGCAAAATGCGCAAAAGAAACTTTCTTGCCAGACCCAATGTCCTAGTCTTCGCAACACTAATTCGCACTTCTACGTCGCAGCATTCGCAGGTGAACCCATTCACTGCATGCTGGAGGTCATCTTCTTATGAACCACGTAACACGATATCGTCTGCAAATATCAGTCGATCGATCACACATCCACCAATTATCATACCATTTCCACAATAGCTTCATTATTTACCATTTAAACATCGATAGTCTGTCTAAAATTTAGATTCTAATATTTAATAAATATATTTCTCGCAGTCATTATGACAGAAATATATTGACCAAGTTATATTATGAATTTTGCTGTTGTCATTTCATCTTATATGCCTACACTCTACCTACACTTGGTCTTTACTTGACGTAGAATTCTTACATTTATTCTAGAACATTTTTCAATACGGCCTTATTCAACTATTTGACAGATTGTTGGCTATTTAACATGTTTCCACGATAAAGGTGAACAGAAATTAGAAAATAACCTATAATTTGATTTTTATAAATTAACTTAATGATTAATCTTTTAACAAATAAACTTTATTTTTATTAACTAAATTAAACTTATCATGACTTTAGAGAAGATGTGATTATTCAAAGAATTAGGTTGCTTCATAGAAAAATCATATCCACTATGGTCTTCTCTAATTATCACTGTACAGGGTAATATTGTTACTATTTCTAGTAGGTCGAGGGATCTCATATTGACTTTGTTTCTGACACGAATCTATATTTCCTTTTATGGAATTTTGTTGTTGCTCAAGTACATTCAAGCGCACACACACACATCTGTATGTAAACAGACATCTGTATGTATGTATATATGCGTGTTTATATATTATTATTATTATTATTATTATTATTATTATTATTATTATTATTATTATTATTATTATTATTGTTGTTGTTGTTGTTGTTATTATTGTTGTTATTATTATTATTATTATATTATTATTATTATTATTATTATTATTATTATTATTATTATTATTATTATTATTATTATTATTTGAGGGCGCATGGCTTAGTGGTTAAGTTGTTGCATTCACGATCGCTAGATCGTGTTTTCAATTCCTAGATCGGGTGGCGCGTTGTGTTCTTGAGCAAAACACTTCATCTCACGTTGCTCACCGATCACCTTGACACCTGACACGTGCTACACTGTGCACCTGTTCCGGCAACGTCGAGTTGGTGGTGAGAGTGAGCTTATGTGCGGCACGAACGTTTAATCACCATAAACAATTCATTTGCAAAGGTCGTTCGTCGAAAACTAAACACTCATCCGTCGTCTTCGACTGGAGAGTCTTTTATTATTATTATTATTATTATTTATTATTATTATTATTATTATTATTATTATTATAAAAACTTTTATTCTGTGACTAATAATTGCAAATATGAATACTTTATAAATAGTATTACAAAATCTGACGAGTTTTCTATCAAGGGAGATAATGAAGCCGGTTTTTTATGTTTGGGTGTTTTGTGTTCAGTTGACATGTTTGTTCCTTGCTTCATTCCATTCATATTTAAAGTGTTTGGATCTATTTTGTTTTCTATATAAATAGATCTTTTCTTGCATTTAAAGTGGAGTAAGTATTAATATGTTTTGTTTTCTATAGTTTATATATTTCGATTCCATTTGAAATTTATAACTTTATTTGTAGTTATATTTTTTGCCTATAATAAATGCAAACTGGAATAAGAGTTTCAATTTTCAGAAAGTAGGACAAACAAATGCTTCCAAACGCAGACAAAATATATACAAACGAAACATCTTTACGGAAAAGAAACTGCTTCTGTTGTAAATCATGTAAACCAGTGATTGATTCCCAACCACTTTGAACCTATGGACCCCTTTCATTTTTATTTTACTCAGATGAACCCCCATAGCTATTAGATGTTTAAAATTCATAGCAAGAAAGAAGATAATATTCTCTCCCCACCCTCCAGGTAAACAGCCCTCCTCAATATGTAGGAAAGAGAGTGGGTTATTTGCATTTCACAGGGATCATTCGAAATTGGGTTAAGGCTATCATCAGAGAGGCATTACTTGCATTTCACAGGGTTAATTTGAAATTGGGTTAAGGCTATCCTCAAAGAAGAGTTATTTGAATTTCACAAGGGTGATTCGAACTCAGGTTCAGGCTACCCACAGAGTGGCCTGACCAGGAAGTAACTTGAAACGGTGTGAGCAGTAACTTGAAGCCTTTTCATCGGGCCTATGTCAGGGGGAAACTTGCCCAAGGTATTGTGCTGTGGGACTGAACACTAAGCCACATGGTTGCAAGGCGTACTTCTTAACCACTCGGCCAATATAAAGCTAGATTTTCTATAAGCACAGTGGAATTAGAATTTAAATAATTAAAAATGAGTAGTGTATACCTATCACTTTTTAAGATCCTCAAATTCTATTCAGGTAAAGTTTATTTTTTTATATTCCATTTTCTTCGGAAATACGGATCAGTTAATATATTTAATTAGATTTAATATTCTCGAGTATGTCTCCTGTATTAGTAAAATTAATCTCCTTACATACATAAACTAGTTGACGTGAACAACTGGATTATTGCATACGAGAGTTAGGAATGAACGAAGATAATTAAAAACTACATATACATTTATCTTAAAGAAGCTAGTCTGCTTAGTACAGGAAGCACATAGAATGGGCTTTAGCTTATAACCATAATCATTTTGTATGAGCTTATAATTTTTACAAATATTACATGATTCACTATGAAATATATACCGTGTGTGAGTGTGTGTGGTTGGGGTTTATTACATCACAAGAGGCAGGGTACTCTGAGTTTCAGTCTTAGCTGAACTGTTCATGTGCGCCGTCAACAACCAAGCTAAGACTGACTCTCACAGTCGGCTGTCCACCTTGATATAGTAAATATATACGTGTCTATCTACTCTACCCAACGTATTCACTTCTATCCCAGGTAATACCTGCTGCTGTACTATGTAAAGTATGCTATTGATATAGTTTACTGGTTACATTACTATGTGTGTATAGAAAAAAATGTATGTGTCTGCACACACACACACACGCACACTTACATATATATATATATATATATATGATTGATTTTGATTGATTGATTGATTGATTCTAGTTTCAGCTCATGAGCTGTGGCCATGCTGGGGCACCGCCATTTGGTGTTGCTACATGGTTTTACTTCACGAAAGCTTTTTAGCAACTGCCATTTGGTGCATGAGAGAGTTCAATGCAGCTGCCCTCATCTGCCCCTCCTGCCGTGAAGTTGGTTCATCTGGGATACCTGACAGGAAGAGATCCAGTTTCATTTTAAAGACATCTGCATCCACCCCATGCAGGTCTCTTAGGTTCTTCGGGAGGATATTGAAGAGCTGTGGGCCTCGGAAGCCCAGGCTATCACAGTATCTTGTCCTACATCTTGATGGCAAATTTGGAGTCCTAGGCACCACACAGCGGCGCCCAGTTCTGGCATTTGTGGAACTCTCGATGCCAAAGTTTGGGGCAAGTCCCTCCAGGATCTTCCAGATGTATATTATGGCATATTTTTCCCGCCTACGCTCCAAGGAATATAGTTTTAATCTCTTGAGTCTTTCCCAGTAGCTTATATTCTGCATAGAGGCTATCTTCTTCGTGTAGCTACGTTGGATCGCCTCAAGTTCTGTGATCAACTTGACACTGGATGGTGACCATAACTGAGAGCAATAGTCAAAGTGGCTTAGGACAAGTGTCTTCCAGAGGACCATCATGGTTTTTTGTTCTCTTGTTCTAAAGGTTCTGAGAATCCATCCGGCCAGTCGTCTACATTTCATTGCCAATTTAGCAACATGTACACGAAAGGTTGCGTCATCACTCATGTAAATACCCAGGTCACGCACTGATTGTGCCTCTGGGATTGCAATCCCTCCGGGTCCAGCGTATTCATTGGGTATTGCATTTAGTTTTGCATGCTGATAGTATAAAGCTTGAAACTTTTCAGCATTGAACTGCATGCTATTCTTTTCAGCCCACTTGTATATTTTGTCCAGCTCACATTGCAGGCGTTTAGTGTCCTCAGGGTTCTGTATTGCCTGTGAAACTTTTGTATCATTTGCATAACTTGTGATCGTGGCTCTCTGTGTGGCTGAGGGCATGTCTGAGAGGGCCATTATGAACAGTAGTGGTCCCAAAACAGTGCCATGCGGAACACCGCTCACTATTTGCGTGTTAATGGAAGTGGCTACTACCACCTGACTTCTATCTTTCAGAAAGTCATGAAGCCAACCTCCCAGTTTTCCAACTATGTTGAGATCACGCAGTTTGTGACATATCATTCCATGATCGACTTTATCAAAGGCCTTTGCAAAGTCGAGATATATCACTTCCACATTTGAGTGGTTGAGCAGTCGTTTCAGCACCCAGTCATAGTGTTGTAGGAGCTGAGTTAGGCAGCTTCTTCCTGGTCGGAAACCATGTTGGGTGTCGGGCAGCAGGTCATTTTCTTCAAGGAAGGTGATCCGTTTCCTTCTGACTATTCGTTCCATGACCTTGCTGATGTGTGAGGTCAGAGAGATAGGTC
The DNA here is from genome assembly GCF_006345805.1 of Octopus sinensis. NCBI lineage: Eukaryota > Metazoa > Mollusca > Cephalopoda > Octopoda > Octopodidae > Octopus > Octopus sinensis. Next base: position 1,906,196 of record NC_043002.1, read on the forward strand.
TGTAGTTCTTGGCCTCCGCTCTGCTACCTCCTTTATGAATAGGGCATATTTTACCTTCCTTCAGTTTTCTTGGAAGTTTGCCAGCTGCAAGGAAGCTCTGAAAGAGGAACTGCAATGGTCTTGCTAGGACGCTCTTACATACTTTTAGGAGGATTGCCGGGAATCCATCGGGGCCAGTAGCTGAGTCTGTTTTCATTTCATCTATAGCCTTTATTACATCGTCTTCCTTTATATCGATGTAATTTATCGTCGCCGTCTCTGATTTTATATCTGCAGTGGTAAAGAAGTCAGTTGGATTGGTGATTTGGAAATGCCCAAGGGGTGGAGTGAAAACACTCTTGAATTGCTCATTCAGTATTTCACTTACCCTCATTGGTTTTCCTGTGAGTGTGCCATCCTTTTCAAGGAGTGGCCCTATCCTACAGTGCACCGTAGCTGTTTCTTTGGCATACCTGTAGAAAGCTCTGGGGTTAGATTTTATGTTGTCTATAGCCCAGGCTTCTTTGTCTGCTCTTTCCTTTTCATGGGAGAGTTGCAGACATTTTTCAATTTCCAACAGTTTTATTTTCAGGCGGGACTTTTCACTGCTTTCAATTTGTTTGTTTAGGCGATTTGAAATTTCTGTACGCCGTCTCATTAAAATTTTCCTCTATCTGGGGATTTTGTTCTTGTGTACAGTGGCCTTTCTCTCTATATATATATATTTAAATAATGAGGGAGACAAATTAATATTAATTTTAATATCAATTTAAAACCAGTAGTCTAGCATACAAAAAATCTGAGAAATCAGAGAAAATTCTAATATATGTGTATATTGGCAGGGCAAGACTGCTAGGTAGTCGGCCGTATGCTAGAAATAGATCATCAACGATCAAACTACAAAGAAAGTTCTCTAGGGGAAAAATTCAGCGAACACCAGAACCAAATTTGGCGGGCAGGACAGATAAAGTATGGGAGTTTAGTTCACAGGTGATCTAAACGATTAGATACGTCAGGTAAGTGCTGTAGCTAGGGCTCCAAGGTTGTAGCCGAGACAGTAGTTATGGAGTCATTGCAGATTTCCGATGCAGTGGATATAGAATTATTAAAGAGGACAACAAACATTAAGCCGAGGCAAACATCCCAAGTCGAATACAATATTATTATGAGAAAAGATTCAAAATCTTACAGCTGTTTCTGGGATATCCCCGAATATCGGATATTCCGTCATGAGGGACAAATAGAGAAAAAATAGGGAAAATGAGAATGGTATAGATTAATGAGTTGATGACGTAAAGGAAGGGAATAAAAGGAGATGGAAAGAAAGAAGAAAAAAGAAGCATAAAAGTTCGACTTTCCGAAGTTATAGAAAGCAGAGCATGAGTGCTTAGGTTCAATCCTGCGCAGATCCATGTGGGTTAAAATCCTGATATAGCAGACATCCCAAGACAAAAGACACGAGCATATCAACGTTCAATATTTCCTTCTTTCTTTTCATCTCCTTATTCTTTTATTCCCTTCCTTTTAGTCGTCAACTCATTAATCTATACCATTCTAAGTTTCCCTATTTTCCCCTATTTGTCTCTGATGACGGAATATCCCATACTCGGGGATATCCCAGATACATCTATAAGATTTTCAATCGTTTCCCATAATAATTGTATTCAACTTGAGATGTTTGCCTTGCCTTAATGCTAGCTGTACTGTTTAACCATACACACACACACACACACACACACAGAGTTATATATATATATATATATATATATATATATATATATATATATATATATGTGTGTGTGTGTGTGTGTGTACTGTTTAACTACATATATAATTTTATATATATATATGTACGTATGTATGTATATATATATGTGTGCATGTATATATATATATATATATATATATATTATATATATATATATATATATATATATATATATAATATATATATATATGCGTCTCGAAACAAACCGATAGAAATCTCTAATAAATTCGTTACCAATACGGTAATAACGAATTTTTTAGAGATTTCTATCGGTTTGTTTCGAGACGCATAAATTATAATAGTTATTGAAACGTTTTGTCTTTTTTTCGGCATATTTGGCATTAGAATTTTTCTTTTGCCCTTATCTTGTAAACTATTTATAAATTTAACCTTTAAAGGTATTTTTTGATATGCTGGCCATTGATAAAATTTTTTTCCCGAAAAAAATTTTATCCTACATTAGTTATATGTATATATATGCACATACATACATAAATACATACATACATACATACATATATATATATATATATAAATTAATAATAAATATTAGGGAATAAATCCAAATTTACAGGGAAAAATCAGATTTAGGATTGAATCTAATTTTATAGTAAAATATTATATTATATTAAATTAGGGACAAAACCACTATTATGCAAATCAAACAAAGAAAGCCTTAATCCAATACATAAATTAATTCATATAAATTTAGAAATTTAACAATTATAATTATTAAATTAATTTATGTATTGGATTAAGTCTTTCTTTGTTTGATTTGCATATTACTCTTTTACTCTTTTACTTGTTTCAGTCATTTCACTGCGGCCATGCTGGAGCACCGCCTTTAGTCGAGCAAATCGACCCCGGGACTTATTCTTTGTAAGCCCAGTACTTATTCTAACGGTCTCTTTTGCCGAACCGCTAAGTGACGGTGACGTAAACACACCATCATCGGTTGTCAAGCAATGCTAGGGGGACAAACACAGACACACAAACACACACACACATACATATACATATATATATATATACATATATACGACAGGCTTCTTTCAGTTTCCGTCTACCAAATCCACTCACAAGGCATTGGTCAGCCCGGGGCTATAGCAGAAGACACTTGCCCAAGATGCCACGCAGCGAGACTGAACCCAGAACCATGTGGTTGGTTAGCAAGCTACTTACCACACAGCCACTCCTGCGCCTATATATATATATATATTTGAGTAGAAAAATGAAATATCTTTTTATGGATAATTCGTTTAACCGATACCTGGGTAGCAAATTCACATCAGAAACATATGTCGAAAATAAAGGAAATTTGTTAATTTGTCGTTCAACTCCATTCTTTCATTCTTTCATTTATTCATTAATTTTATAAAAATATATATATATATATATTATATATATATATATATACATTTATATATATATATATATATATATATATATAATATATATATATATATATATATATATATACTGTTGTGTCTGGGGAGAGTCATTTTCGTTGCGTCAAATTTTAGGAAAAAAGTGGAAATTTTATCGGTGAGTGTGTTATATTATAAGGCACAAAAATAAAATGACTCTTCCGCGACACAACAGAATATGCTTCAACACACGAACTCATATAAAGAATCTTGCAAACCAAATCCAAAGAAAATATATATATATATATAGTTACTTGATGTTGTCAATTCGTTCGTCTACCTAGTAAGCTCTGTTCAAAATGATGGAAATCTTGATACAGAAATACAGCTGCAAATTCAAAGGCCAGCAAAGGCATTTGGTGGCTTGGAGTCCCGCGTTTGGCGCAAGTGACATATAAATAAGAATACAAAGCTGGCTCTTTACAAATCCTTTGTCTTACCATCCCTGTTGTATTCCTGTGAAACTTGGACTTGTTATGAAAGTCGTTTTAAATTGTTAGAACAATTCCACAAAAAATGCCTTCATTGCATTTTAAAAATTAAATGGAGTTCTTTTACTCCAAACACAGATGTCCTTGCATCTGCGAGCATCACCTCAATTAAAGCTACGATTTTGAAGAGCCAATTGAGATGGTGTGGCCATATTGCTCGAATGGCAGATGAACGGAAACAGCTGTTTTATGGTGAGCTTGCAGAGGGGAACGCTGTCGGCGTAAACCTAAAAAAAGGTTTAAAGATGACATAAGGACTATTATGAAGTCACTTGGAATGGTTCCAGAAGATATAGAAACCTTTGCTTCGGATCGAGTTGGATGGCGAACAAAGGTGTGGAGTGGAGTGAAAGCATCTGAAGAGGCCGGGATAACACAAGAAAGATTCAAAAGAGATCTAAGGAAGAATGTAACGATCGAGAAGGTGAATGACGATGACCTTTCTTTTGTGCAGTCTGAGACAGACCATGCCTGGCCATGCTGGCCTCAAATCTTATCTGCGAACGCATGGAAAACGAACCTCCACCAAATATTCTGCCTATACGTCTGTGCACAACATTGACTGCAGTGTATGCCAGAAGGTTTGTAAATTCAATGAAAGTCTCAAAAGAGATTTTAAATTCCACAAAGAGCAGAATTTATCTGCAGCTCTTGGTAGTTGAAATCGGAGGTACAATTTATGGGGGTGTCTTTTCAGAATACTGTCTGGGTTGAAGAGCCACATCAAATGCCATGATGGTGCTAACGTGTAGGTACAGGAGTTGGTCAATCTTTGCATAAGGAGTAGACAACTACCACATATATATATATATATATATATATATATATATATATATATATTATCTTTTACTGGTTTCAGCCCAGGGCTGAGGTCATGCTGGTGCACCCAGTGTATGCGATATTGTTTTTGGTGAAGTAGCGAGTTAGGCGGAGCTGATCTTCTTTGCGTCTCATTTCGCGATGTGAGTTCATCTGGTGTCTATATATATATATATGGAGAGGTTTCTATCTCCGCCCAACTCGCTACTTTACCAAAAACAATATCGGAAACTACACGGGGTGCACCAGCATGACCTCAGCCCTGGGCTGAGACCAGTAAAAGATAATATATATATATTTGTCTTTTATTTCTCTTTTATTTGTTTCTGTCATTTGACTGCGGCCATGCTGGAGCACCGCCTTTAGTCGAGCAAATCGACGCCAGCACTTATTCTTTGGAAGTCTAGTACTTATTCTATCGGTCTTTTTTGCCAAGCCGCTACGTTACGGGGACGTAAACACACTACCAACGGGTGACGAGCGATGGTGGAGGGCCAAAGGCACACACACACACATATATATATACATATATATACATATACGTATATATATACATATATACGTGTATCTATGCATAGATATGTATTTACACACACACACACATATATATATACATATATATATATATATATTATATATATATATATATATATATATATAATATATATATATATATATATATATATATATATATATATATATATGTACATACATACGTCCATACATAGCTAGATACGCACATACATACATACATGCATGCATACATACATACGTACATACATACATACATACATAATACATACATACATACATACATACATACATACATACATACATACATACATACATACATACATACATACGTACATACATACATACGCTTTGTATTTCCTTGAGTAGTTCTAACGGGCATCAACGGTATCCTAGTGTTCTGAGGAAGCCTTATACACAAACATTATCTTTGACAGATTGAGAAAAAGAGAAAACTTGAGAAAGCAAAACCTTCCATCTTCCACTCAGCGCGATATTATTTAATCTGCTGAAGATGTTGTTTCTTTGAGAAATTTCTGAGAATTAATAAATTGACAATAATGAATAAAGCATGAAATATATTCGTGTTTAGCTTTTTTTAATCACTCTGAAATTATAGGTTGTCTTTGTTTATTTAGTATGAGAGACTGAGAATGGAAATGACCACTCATGGTTGCTGTATTTAAAACAGTTTTTTTTTTATATATAAAGAACTATGCTGAGAATCCCTAAACCAACTCTGTTCTGAAACCTAAAGTTGAAGGGGGTTTTTCAACAATGACGCAGTTGCGGGAATTAGCAAATATTTTTTATTAAACTGTCTGCTCCGTTCACCTTGAAGCCATTGTTTCTCTCTCACTTGATATTAACCAGACACAAATATATCGCATACATAAATATTTAAAATCACACATTTATGCATATTCCACCGATATTTTCTCCATCTTTGAAGCTCACTTCCAGTTTTGAATGAGATATTGTTTCAGTACACTTATTATAATTGCCGTATATTTCAATCACGAATTGTTTGAGAATAGTCTTTATCACATTCAAAAGAGAGATATATACAAAAATTCTTTGATTATACTTATATCAAAGTAAATAAGCAATATTGTGAGTCATTGCTTTTGCGAAAGCAGATTTCTTTCGGAAAGTAGGCTCACGAATTCTATATAATCAGTATGGTTGGACAATCAGAATATATTCTTTGAAAGAAATAAATCCATTCTTAGTCAGCTTTCGAGTCATAAAAGAATGCGATATCTTAAGAATAAAGATATTTATGGCTTTCACCTTTTACGTAAGCTGTATTGGATGCGAACAAATTCTGTTCAGGATCTATTGATAATTCGAAACATATTTTCCATTGCACTGCCATATAATAGAAAATACTTTTTATTCAATTATATGATTGTTTGTGAAAATATATGAAAAGCTATTACTTTACTCCGTATATTAGTTTTAAACAGGTTTCCCATTGCGGTTTTTATAGCACAACTTTTAAAAGTAATCTTACTTCCTACTTTGCATCACGCAGAAAAGTCATACAAATTGTCAGAATTGGCAACAGTCGTGTTGATGAAGCTTCACATTCTTTACAGATGTTTCCTGAGTTCGTAATGTACCCAGGATGCTCTTCTCATTCATGACTCAAACAGTAGAAATGTGTTTCCGATTTCTTGCAAAACAAAATCGGTAATTATTTATCAACAGCTTATATTAACTAACAATTGATGTTTAGTATGGTTACGTACAGCACGAAAACTGTATCTCGTAACGTACGAATGAAGAGAAGTCGAACCATATTTGTACTCCTTTCATTTTAACCTTTTAAACGTTCGCATTCCTGAATTTTATTCATTTTCTATATTAAGATCTCGCATGAAGAATATATCTCTTGGTATGTTCTCTCACAAGTCAAACAAGTTTATTTCATTTTATTGTGTTATTTGAAATGATTTCTGAATTAAATATGTGGCTAAGTTTATTGAGCTTTAAAAGTTTACGACTGGACTTGAGATTTAGCAGTTGAACTTTCTCAACGTGTATTTTAGGTTATTTCAAGTTTGTTAATGAGCCAGCTATGACGAAGGGTCATCTCAATTCAAAGGATTTAATCTGTGATATTTAAATAGGATGGAAAATATATTCTGTATGCTGCTGTGCAGATTCCGTGAATCTCCAAGGAACACAGTTCTGTCTTAGAGGCAATTGTTTTAATAACTATTAACAATGAGAAACACTGGCGGTGTTGTCACTAACAACGTCTTAACTTCCATTTCGGCGAACGAAACCTATGTGCTTCTATTATCATATGGCACACCTAGGTGACACTGCCCTCTGGCACGTTACTTCTATGTAGATGATATTAACTCACATCCGTACTTAATCTTTCATATACAGAGATCATTAACAGATAATGTGAATGTTTCTTAATTACCGAATGACTCCAATGCCATCTGCAATAGCTTTGGAGTCATTCTTCAACGGGAAATAATCATCTTGTCTCAGCAGCGGGAAGAAACAATCAGAACCCGCCAAGAAAAGAGACCTTAGATTCTCTGGTCATTAACACTTCAAAGGCCACTCCTGGTCAAAACTTTAACACATAGACGAAGCTTAAATTATAGGGACAGAAACTATTTATGACAGTGTGGAGTATTCACGCACGCACACACACACACACACACACACAAACATGCACACTGGATTACAACCGAAGTTATGCCAGTGGATTGATTGGCAAATATTCACACAGCAACACGCTGCGAATTCAAAGACACGTTGTTATTCTCCTCGTCCTTTGTTCCTTTTCTTGAATGGCATCAGGCTTCTGAACATGGCAGCTGCCTCACGAACCGTCTTCTTCTCAAATCCTGACAATATCTCATGCCTCCTCTTCGCGACAATCTGCACTCCGTCCTGTCTTTCCTCGAAATGACTGCAAAAGAACTGGAGATAATGCAAGTGCGGCGAACTCCGTGAATGGATGACATGAAAGACAAAACCATGGGAATGGGAAGAGTCTGTAGAAAGATTCAGAAGTTGTGTCGAGCAAAAGAGATTTGGAATGTAATGCAAGTGTTAGAGAAAGGAAAAGAGGAGAACACTGAATAGAAGAAAATAAAAGAAAAAGGAAAAGAAGAGAAGAAAAGCACAGAAGGGAGAAGAGGAGGAAAGGAAAATGCTATTTGGAAGTGGAAAATGGTGAGAAGAGAAGGAAAAATATATTTCATTCTTCTTAAAAGTCAACATTTGCACAGTATTCCACTTTTTATATCCAGCGACAATGAGCATAAACATAGACATACGCACGCACACGCAGAGAGAGAGAGAGAGAGACGTAGATATATGTAGAGATATATGTGTATACATAGTGTGTAGTATGTGTGTCTGTGTACATAGCCTCGGCAGCTGCATGTGAAATTATTATTGCTATAAGCCAAATAATGTTATGTCTCCGAGGTTTTCTTTATGATCGTGAGTGGCATTAAGTTTCTCTTTTAACTAAACTGGCAATAAACGTGTAGAAAATCAAATTATTGATTTACTTACTGATCGAAACAATCTGCCAGGGTGTCTTTTCCTGTGAGTCTATCGTGTATTTCTTTTGTTTTCGTTCTTTTTAACCGAAATTCATGGAGTTGTGTGGCATTTAGACGGGCATTTAAGTTAACGGATCTTTTGTTTTGAAAGCATTTTTCACTTTGATAGCAGAGACATCTATTTTAACTTTCACTGTCTTCGTTTATGACTTGATAAAGAGATGTGTATTGACAGACGAGATGTGCGCACGCGCGTTTCTGTTAGTATGTTTGTGTGTGTGTGTGTGCGTGTGACTGCGTCTGTCTATTTATGCCTGTATATGTCTATGTACATGTTCAGCCAACGATATCCGACCACTGTCCATTGAAAGATTACGTGAGAATCTGGTCTCTTTCCAAAAGACTAAATTGTTGAAGAAATATCTCGGTTTCTAAGAAGACTTCCACGAAGTAAATACACTCATCTCTTCTGTCTGTAAATGGTTCTGTCCAAGATGTCTTTTGCGGATTCATATGTTCAGCATAAAGAACCGAATTAATATTCTCAGAAAATGAATTCCATTTCACTAATTAGGATATGCTTTTCTCTTTTTATATAAATACATATACATAAATAGGCGCAGCAGTGGCTGTGTAGCTGGCTTACCAACCACATGGTTCCGAGTTCAATCCCACTACCTGGCACCTTGGGCAAGTGTCTCTTACTATAGCCTCGGGCCGACCCAAACCCTTGTGAGTGGATTTGATAGACGGAAACTGAAAGAAGACTGTCGTGTATATATATATATATATATATATATATATATTATATATATATATATATATATATTATATATATATATACATACATACATACATACATGCATACATATATATATATATATATATATATATATATATATATATACATACATACATATGACTTCATTTTCGTATTTGTCAGCTTCCTTAAAGATTGAAAACAGTCTTTTGTTTCGTTCGTGATCTGTGGCTGTTTGTATTAGCTTTCCCTGCTTCCGAAGTAGGTATTTCCGTAGTTCTAGCATGTCAGATAAAGGTGTCAGTGCCAAGCAGAAAAGGAGTGGAGAGTGTGTCTCCCTTTAATATTCCTCTTCTAATGGGGGTAGCTTTGGTTTCTATGAGTCCCTCTTTTGTCTGGAGCTATAGCACTGTCTGCCATTTATTCATGGAATGTTTTATATATTTTATGATTGTTGGTGCTTCCTTATTCATGGCTAGTATTTCTAGGATACATGTTTGGGAATACTATCAAAAGCCTTTCGGTAATCGATCCAGGCCATAATTAGACCCATCCTCCTTCTGCAACTGTCTTTAGTTATGGCTTTATTGATCAATATCTGATCTTTACAGCCATATAAGCCCCTGCAGCATCCCTTCTGCTCTTCTGGAAGCAAGTTATTTTTTTCCAGATGCTTCTTCATTCTTTGCGATATTATTACATTAAAGGCTTTGTATATTGTAGTGAGACAAAATATCGGTCTGTAATTTTGTGGACTTGCCGTTTCAGTGGATTTGGGGAATAAGATAGCTTTCCTTTTAGTGAGCCATTCAGGCATTGTCTCCGGCTCTGCTAGTACTTCATTAAATTCCTCAGCAAGCTAGTTATGTGTTTTTCTCGGGTATTTTAACCAGAAGTTGGGGATCTTGTCGTGCCCGGATACCTTTCATTTGCTTAGTTTTTGCAGCGCCTGGTTGACCTCTTCAGTTGCTATCGGGACGCAGGATGGTTCAGATGCTGTGTTCATTGTTTTGATAGATCTTTTTCTGAGCTTCTCCCTTCGCTGACCATATTTCTTTACAAAATTATTCCACTTATTCTGCTGTTGGTGCTGCATTGATCTCTATTTTATTTTTGCCAAGTTCTTGGTAGAATCTTTTGGGGTTAGAGTAGAAGTGCTTGTTTTGTTCAAAGAAACGTTGGCGTTTCTCATACCGCTGGATTCTTTGTGCTTTGTCGAGGATATTTTGCTTTAGCTGTTCTTTTACCTCAGGTATACCTTATGATTAATATTATTACTGTTGTTGTTGTTGCTATTGTTATCATTATCATCATCATCATCATTATTATGAGAGGTCCTATTCTTATGAGTGAGAGAGTGTAAAGTAATATTTCCAGGTTTATGTTCATTTGAAGCCATTATTAATTTTATGCGATCGAGTTTCTTTTCTTCTTTGTCTTTTTACTCTTTGAAAAATGGTGAAGAGGCAGAGGCAGGAAACCGAAGGCCTCGCAGTCATTTAAAATTAAAATTAACATTATCCATAAGTATGAATGATGTTTTCTATTTTCTTTACTTTTAACAGTGGAGGAGAAACAAAGAGGGGAAGAGATTTAGTGATGGGAAGGGGGGAAGGTTTCTTACGTGTTTAGGTTCCCATTCAGTGTGGTAAGTAGCTTGCTTACCAACCACATGGTTCCGGGTTCAGTCCCACTGCGTGGCACCTTGGGCAAGTGTCTTCTACTATAGCCTCGGGCTGACCAAAGCCTTGTGAGTGGATTTGGTAGACGGAAACTGAAAGAAGCCCGTCGTATATATGTATATATATGTGTGTGTATGTGTGTATACGTTTGTGTGTCTGTGTTTGTCCCCCCAACATCGCTTGACAACCGACGCTGGTGTGTTTACGTCCCCGTAACTTAGCGGTTCGGCAAAAGAGACCGATAGAATAAGTACTACGCTTACAAAGAATAAGTCCTGGGGTCGATTTGCTCGACTAATAAAGCGGTGCTCCAACATGGCCACAGTCAAATGACTGAAACAAGTAAAAGAGTAAAAGAGTATATAAAATATTAGAAAAGACCCACCTTTTATCAATTCAAAATGAATAATTAAATTACACCATCTAGAAAATTACATATAATAGAAAAGTTAAAATTAAAATAACAATAAAATGTAAAGATTAAGTAAATTGCAAAAATAATAATAAAAATGTATATAATTGTTTTTTCTACCTATTATATACATTTTTATTATTATTTTTGCAATTTACTTAATCTTTACATTTTATTGTTATTTCAATTTTAACTTTTCTATTATATGTAATTTTCTAGATGGTGTAATTTAATTATTCATTTTGAATTGATAAAAGGTGGGTCTTTTCTAATATTTTATATATATATATATTATATTGTGTGTAATTTGATTTAGTATTTCTAAATTGAATTCTTTTTCCTTGTAAGTTTGGATTTTATCCCCTCAAATAATAATTATCATATATATATATATATATATATATATATATATATATATATATATATATATATATATATATATGTATGTATGTATATGTATGTATGTATGTATGCATGTATGTATGTATGTATGTATGTATGTATATGATAATGTGTGTGTGTGTGTGTGTGTGTGCATAATATTACATTACGTATACTATAAGTAAATCAGTAAATCAATAGCAGTTCAATGTCAAAATCATGCTTGACACCAAGTTAGCTGCTGTAAAATAAATGACATCAACGACATTAGAGTCTCCGCTACACTATTCACTCACATTTGATGCATATTATTCAGGTTATTAACCACGTTTTGCTATGATGTGAAATAAATTGGTCTTCATTTTAATATCCAATAATGTGTTGCATATTGACAGCATCATTTTATTGGTTGAAATACTTATTAAAGATCTATTGGTAAAGTAAACTCTGAGATATATAACCGTAGAGACAACAAAAGACGAACGAAAAAAAAGAAAAAAGAGCTATAAAATAGAGCTGAAATTTAGATAAGGTAAATTTATATGTTACTTAATCTCTAATGACAAATATTTCTTGTTCGCATAACGATTTACATTTATGACAGACTTCCTATTATAAACTTGTAATGGAAATGAAATCAATACCGGGAAGCAGACTCGTCACATCGAGAAGTTATTTCTTAACTATTTCCCTCGCCATACAGGGTAGGAATTACTGTAGAAATTCGTAACATATAGGAAATACATAGAGCATTGATTCAAAGCTTGCTTCTTCACAACTATAAGCTTTTTAAAACGTTTCCCTGGGTTCAAATATTATATGAAAACATGAACTTGGCGATAAAACCAATCGGCAGGTATCAGTACATCCCTTCAACAAATTAGAAATGCAGAACAAATTTGGTTACACCTGTAAGCATAAACATCATTTTTATTGTTTTGGATATTTCCCAAAGGCTACCGCAGCTAACAGCCTTAATATATGACATGTCTTTCGTATAAAAAAATATGCAAGTATTGCACAACTAGTTGGATGAGACGCAGAAGCATTCGTTTGCTGGTGAGATATTCACTTGAAAGTCAGTTCGGGGTAAATGGTTTTGAAGCTTCGCCGTCTGCATCGACACCATCACACAGCTACTGAAATGCATCATTACTATTTTACTTTCCTCCAAGTAAAATCTCTTGCTAATTTCCTTTTTCTGTCAGGATTTTTACTTGGCTGGAAATGAAGACCATACGTAGATTTCCCAACGGAAGCATATATATATATAACTTCTAATACAAGAAGATAGGAAATTCTCTCCAAATCTAATTTTGCTACGTATTTTCTTTTTTTTTTGCAACGTAAAGTACAAAGAAGTTTGCAAAAGGATTTTAACTTTTTCTTTTTTTTTTGCAATGAAATGCGATAGAAAAGTTGGATAGGTTTTACAATGTTCAACAAGAATAGATATCACATAATAATGCATATATCACAATATTCAGCTAATATATATAATCGGCAAAGGGATACAATGTGACTCAAGGGCCCACAGTTTCGTGTGTTGGCATTTATCAAACTATTTTTAAATGAAGGCGCTATACATTTGTATACCGGTGATAATGGTATTACTCTGAATTCTTCTGGAACAATTAAAATGTCACGTGGGTAATATGTTTTCCCCTTTATGACATTGAGTAAATAAATGAATAAACACATAAAGGGAGTTTAAAGATAGACTAGCATACACAGGCACACATAAATGAAAGCGGCGGTGAATATAAGTGGGCGCATGAATACATGCACATGGATTCACAAACACACACACACACAAACACACAAAAACACGCATACAGATATATATAAATATAAACATGAAAACGAAAACAAATATACGCATAGGTGTATAAAGGTAGGAAAAATATGCACACATATATATACCAATACACATATAAATATATATATGCATATGTGTATATAGACAGATAGATAGATATATAGATATGCATATACACAAGCAAGTATATATATATATATATATACATATATATATATACATACATACACACATATATACATACACGCACATATACGCACACTCTTATATACGTTCACATTATTAGACGAACAGGGACAAAATAAAATGAAGTAACTAAATAAGATTAACATTATCGATCACATATACTTAACATATACACCCCGTATATATATATCCGGGGGATGCGACATGGCGTGATGGAGATTACTCTCTCAAAGCGTATTGCAATAATTTCACTACGGGCATCAAAGGATGAAGGCTCTGATGAGGAGTTATGTCTATTGGCCGTCTATAGACCGAAATATCAAAAACTTGGTGAGAACTTGCTGAGGTTGCCCGTTCGCGGCCAAAACCATGCTGGTAAAATATCAATCGTGGCCAGAGACGGGGAATCCATGGTCTAGTTTACACATTGACTATGCCAGACCGATAAACGGTGATTACTACCAAATCTTTATAGATAGCTGTACTAAATGGCAGGCGGTTTGCAGGTGCTATAGACCAACCTCCAAAAGTCCTAATACGAATTGTTTGCGCGATAATTTGTCCTTGACATGCAAGTTTCCGACAACGGAACGCAGTTCTATGAGTATAAATTCAAGAACTTCGGTAAAAGCATGAGACTAAGCATATTTTGACTCCGCTCTACCACCCGTGCTCAAACGGTTAGGTAGAGAGATTTGTGGACACCTTTAAGAGTACGTTAAGAAAAGCGAGGAATGAATTAAATAACGACGAAGCACTGACAAATTTCTTAAGAATATACAGAGTGATCCCCAATCCAATTACAAATTCAGGATTGATGTTCTCAAGAAGAATAAAATCCACTTTTGACAAGCTATTACCAGAGAGAAAATGACGTAATGGAAATACGAAAGAGCCAACGAAATAAGTCGAGATATGTGATAAAGTGCATTTAAAGACTTATAGAAACGGTGAAGAGGGCTGGGAAGATGGCCTTGTTACCCGAAAAATTAGACGTATAATGTATCTAATTAAAGAGTTACACGATGAACATAAGAGACATATACACCAACTAAAGAGGAGGTATACTCAAGATCGGGAAGAAATTGCCATGGAAGTAATCTGTGAAATATTTGATGTACCGGTACCAAAAGTAATAGAGGCCCGTAGAACCAGCATGAGAATAAAGAAAGTAGACTATACACCTTGAGATAATGCCCAAGTCAAAGAGTTACTACAGAGGTGAATTTTTCTTTCCTGACTATGAAACGTACTGAGAGAATATGTCTGACCTCTTAAAATGAGGATTGACAGGTAATAATGGATAATATGAAGTGAATTGTAGTGTCGACGGAATACGGCATAGAGCAAGTGATAATTAATTAGATAATAGCTTTCCTAAATGTTAAATAGGAGCTGATATTTGTTAGCGTAAACACAGTTTAATTAGAAGCAGGCGAATTTATAACCTTAAATCTAGCGATTCCATGACACTAAAAGTCAGGCGATCATAACCAAAGTTTAACATTTTTCGTGAAGCTTCATTGCTTAAGTCGTCAGTTCATAAGACTTTAACTGCTTAAAGAGGACATCGTCCTTTACAGGTACGTGATCTGCTGAATGACTCGGATATGAAGGCATTCTGTATATTTCAGGGTCTTTGATGGCCCCTAATAGGCAGCATATCTAACAGCATGATGGCATGTCTAATCTCCCATATATATAGAGCAACAGAAATACATGGAAGAGACCAATGACGGTAGTGTCAGAAATTTTACTTACTTCCCGAACAGTTAATCGTCTGATTTATTGAGAACAAAAATAGCAGGTAATTCTTCTGTCACGTGTTAATTCGACCAATTAACAGTGTTGAGAAATTGAAACAGAATCCTGCAGGAGACGTATCGCTGATAGGAAAGGATTTTAAGCAAGGAAATATCTAAGTTGCCATTCACTCACACGTCGCCATCGAAAGCTAACACTAATTTTCTCTCTTTCTCTCTGTATGTTCTGTTAATAAAAATATTTGTAGTCACGAGTAAAAATTATAAGTGAATGAAGTAAATAAAAATACTTCTTAATCTTGCTTCGCCTTTTTTCTTTCCCCTAACATAATCCACCATTTGTGGCAGACACACAAACCATGTATATCATTTTCGGATCATATAACTCGATTTTTTCTGTTTCTTAAAATTAGCATAATAAATACTGTCTTGCTATTCTGCGACATTATTATAGTTTTCAATTCATCACATTTTCTTATTTACCAACTTCTATTTCATTCTTATAACATAATTCATATTCAGCCTCTAAACTCATTTGAATTATTATTGAGTCTCGTAAGTTGTTATTAAGTCCTTAATTACGCTAAATATAAAGTTGACTTCGTCCTTTTGTAAAACGAAAGTGCGGAGTATTAATCGCGTACAAACGCATGAAATATCTGAAACTAAATTCAATGTCGTTGTGTTAATGTAATTTCATGAAGAGAAATTGTTTTACCAGAAATTAATAATTTATCAGATGATCTGTTGAATGCTATCATTCATAATTATTTAGTTTCATGGATTATAAAGTTATTTGAAACTTCCATTGGGGTGTATACGCATAATGAAGACAAATCTGTGTATCTTCCCAGCTTCTGTAACCTTCCAATGACTGATGAAATCTCGCACTGGATTCGCAGCTCATGGCTTGGGAAACCGGGAAACCAGATTTTAGCTTAATACTTCGAAGAGTTTTTGTTTATTTACTTTTTTTTTACAGATCTCAGTTCATCTGTCTATCAAACAACTCGTTCATGAACTTCGACAAGAGGAGTTATTCAGGAACCAATTAAATGGAGCAAGTGTATTATTGCTATCTACACACAGCAAATAAAGAACAATGAACGTACAAGACAAAAAAAGGTAAATATTGTAGATTATAATTAATGTCATTGCACTTCTTTCTTTTTCTTCATCTCCTTCTTCCTCTTCTTCTTGTTTTTCTTCCTCTTCTTTTTTTTCTTCTAATTATTATTATTATTATTATTATTATTATTATTATTATTATTATTATTATTATTATTATTATTATTATTATTATTATACACTCAACAGATTAGACTGTTGGAAAAGAAAAGAATTCTAACATCGGGTTACAGCAAGTAACCTTAGATGGCAAGAACCCTCCAAAGCATCCTAGCTGTCCCTAACAACACTGCTTTCTGCAGCTGCACTAAACTGGGTTTTATTCCTTTTTTCCTCTATCCATCTGTTCAGATCTTTAAGGATAGTTCTCATTGCACCTCTGATGTCTGGGATACATTCTACCCGCACTTTCCATAGTCTCTGTAATTCAATAGCTGGTTCCTACTATTTCTTCTATACTTCTCATATTAATTTTTCATGATTTGGGACTGTAAAGTCAATTATCTGGCACTTTCTATTCTCTTTAAAGTCCGATATCATCTTGTCTTTCTTACTTTCTAGTACTTTACAAGGTTCGTGTTCATACAATTTGTAGATTACAGATTCCCAATGTAGTCTAACTGGTTGTGTGTATATGAAGAAGAAGAATATGTATGTATGTATGTATGTATGTATGTCGTTATTCAGTTTATTTCAAAATTTCTTGCTAATAGAGTAAGTATCGGTTTCTAACCTAGATCCAAGGTTCCTTCATTGGAATTTCAACATCACCAATAGGGTATTTTGTATGTATGTATGTATGTATGTATGTATGTATGTATGTATGTATGTATGTATGTATGTATGTATGTATAGATTTGTATGTTGTATGCATGCATTCATACATAAACATTCGAAGCGACAAATCGTGTATTGACGTGGGAGACTATTTATCGAAAATACAACAAATACTATCTCCAACTTTGCAGCCAGAACTATCATCCTTGCTAAATAACTGGTTAATCTTCAGATGAATTAACTGAGGGAGTCTTTTATTCACGATCGTACCGGTTTTCTACTGCAACTTGAATATTCCATACAGAGAGATACTACAAACAACATGGCTGGACACAACATCAACAACAACACAACCAAGGAACAGAACGAAAACAATAGTTCAACAAGTAAACAAATTCGTTTTAGCTGTAGTTATAGAAGAGTTCACAATATGTATTCTAATGTGGTAGGGTTAAATCTATTCGGATAACATGAGCTATGCTGTGATTCAAGGTTTACAAAGCTTGAAACGTCAGACGCTGATCAATGGTCAAAACGATAACACTGAGATCAAATTTTGGCCTTTATCAGGATACCGCAATCTCAATAAAAGGGCCAACTGGCATATAAATCAAGTGATGTGCCAGCAGTAAGTGAAATTAAGAGTAATAATTCACAAATGCAATTTGAATTGTTAATCAAGGGGTTTAATTGTGGTTTAAGTATTTACATTATTAAAGAGAAGTAATTAAAGCAGTAAATGAGATTTAGAATTAAAATGATTAATGATGGAATAAAGTTAAATCTTGTTAAGGATACTAATAGAGATTAAAATGAAACTAAATTAAATCATATCTTGTCAAAGAAATTATGTTTAAATTGCGTTCGTTAAATAGGTAAGAGAAGCAATATTTAAAATGTTGAAGCAATTTTAAAAGGTTTGAATGTGACTTAGACATTACCTGGGGAAAGTGCTAAATCAGTTTCGATACGAGAATATTGAAAAAGTGGATTTAAAAAGGCAGATGTGACCGGATGGTAATAAAAAATATCACAAAGCGGCGTAATCAATTCCACTAATTACATAATGAAATTGTAGCTCAAATTTTAAGTTTCAAACAAGCTGTACAGCGTAGAATATTCATAATAATATTCGTCGACTATTTACACGAGGAATCAATAACAGCTTTCTTGAAAGACGCCTGAGCAGAGCTGAGCTTTGTGATGCAGCGGCTTAAAGTCTCTCCTCGCGTGGGTTTAGAGTTTTGACGCATGCGTGCTGAAATATTTGTAAGAGCTGGATCTGTCTACCGATTGAATGTAATAAGTTTAAAGGAGGAAAGTTACACCACCATTTAGCAACAGTTTATCAAGGGACGCATGGAATGATATCTAAGTTACGACGCTATCCTGACATATTTTACTTTCGGCTTATGAAGGCGTGAGACTTAAATTGTACAGCAAGATAATGCTGAAGTACAGCAACAAATTACCTACCTTTTTAAAACAAGTTCCGTTTATGTTATATATATATCTCAGCGGTGAGACTGAATTTACTTTTTCATGGTCAATAATATTGCACCCAAGATGTTTATTAAAGAAATAGTAGCAAAATTAACGCAAATAATGTCAAGAGAGTTGCACAAATTAAAGAGGATAAGAACGAATAATAAAATGTACAAATTTTCCATTTTAAGTCATTAAATCCTAAATCATCTGCAGTAATTATTTATTATAGCTAAATAAGATGTGATTTTGTAAATATGCCAAGGATGTAATTATAAGGTATAGTCTTTATTATCACCAGTAATATACAAACTTCTGTATGTAATTGTATATATTGACTGAAAACTAGAATTATTAAGGGTGCTGCTTTCTTTTGACTCTCCTTTCTTTCGTATCTCCCAAAATCCGAATGACACCAATATAACTTACATGGTAATATGCTTCAGTGTATTTGATTTCAGGTACAAATGGAAAATTATGTTTTAACTCCAGAATATAGAACCGTTCAAAATACACAAAATAATGTCGCCTAATTTCATGGCCTGAATCCCATCACTTTGTTGCCGTTTTCTTTTGTTCTGTTCTACAGAGATTACTTATTTTGTTTCCCACATTTATTTATTTTCTTTCTCAGAGATTGAACTAATTCCCTCGACGACTGGATTTTATAAAAGATTGAAAAAGAAAACAACTCTACTGCGACGGAATATTGAAAAGCTGGAAATTCATATAATATCATTGCGGGCAAGAAATTTATACAAGGTTATTGAGGGAAAAACAACCCTGATTTGGGTTAGTGTAGGACTGTGCAGGTAGTAATCTATAAAATGTCTTACGGCTCTGAAAAACAATACTTTCCTTTCAATAGCGCTACAGCACATTAAATGTTGATTTGATCGTAAAAAGTTACAACCTGAGCAGAATGAAAGACGATTTCCTTCAGAAATATTCCTCATGCATTTTAATCAAAACAGAACAGAGAAGAAACTCGGCTTGCAAATAATTATTTCTTAAATTTTAGATTTACAATAATGTAAATAGAGACTGTTTTGATTAAGATTAATTTCGGTAGCTAACGTGTGACATGTCTAAGCAATTACTCTTCGTTGCCGATTATAATTTAATAACTGGTTGTCACTTTAGGATTAAATATGCATATAAATGATATATTTATCTACTTGTGATAAGTCGAAAGTTAAGAAATGTATAATTACATCAACTTCCAATACACAATATGTTTCCCATAAATATTTATATTTGCCATTCTGAGAAATTCTTTCACGTCAGAGAAGAAAACTGCTATGCACATGGAATTACAAAAACGTTTTTGTTATAAATTCAGACATTTTGAAATGTGCAAAATGCACATATCTATAATTTACATATAAAGCAAAGAAATCTAACATAGCTGGGATTTTATTCCCATATTTATATATATGTATATATATACATAGTTATATATATATATATATATATATTTACATGCATATATATCTTTTTATATAAATTTATGTATATATATATATATATATATATATATATATATATATATATATATGTATGCATATGTATATATATGTATGTATATATGCATATGTATATATATATGCATGTATATATAATATATATATATATATATATATATATATATATGTGTGTGTGTGTGTGTGTGTGTGTGTATGTGTGCACTTACAATACTGACATTTATATCTCAGTCATCCATGCACACACACATACATAAATGTATCTGAATGTGTGTAAGTACGGATGGATGTTATGTCAAAATACGAGTGTGTGTATATATGAATGAGAATTACTCTTCTTATACAACAAATACCACAACTGTGAACATTTACAATTGTTGCCTCATATTTCTCGAAATTCTATTTCTTTTCTTGCATCCATCATCCTTCTCATTTCCGTTAATCTGTTTTCAATCTTATTGAAAATACACACACTAATACACGTTTGAATGAGTGTGCCTCACTGTGTGAGTTCGTGCGCGTTTGTGTACGTATGCATATGTAGGTGTCTGTCTTTGCATATAGCCCTGCGTACGTTACTCTGTGTGTTTCAGTGAGTGTGTGTGTGTGTGTGTGTGTGTGTGTGTGTGTGTGCCAGGTGGAGAGAGTGAGGAAGAAAGTAAAAGAAAGCGAAAGAGAGGAGGAGAGGTATATAGAGGGAGATAGTGAGAGATAGGAGAGGGAAAGACAAAAATGAGGTTGAAAGCCCGAATGATTGGTGTATAATGGCGGATATAACCACTGTAAAAGTGCGTACTTGAGCGTAATTTGTCATGTGAAAACTGACAATCACCGTACAAGTTTTGACCCAAATATATTCTAAACTAGCAATATTGATTTCATTCGTTGGCTGATAAATGGTCCATCAATAAGAATGTTGGAATATGGCCGCAAGAGAAAATGATATTGCTCTTCATAATCTTCACAATTGCTCCAACCATGATAAAAGCTTCATCTCACACAAAATATATGACGTCTGATCCATTGACTTCCAGTTGTCAAATACAACATCGCTACATAATGAATATCTGCTCCCTTTGCTATATTTCGTAAGCATTATAGGCCGATGGCAGTTGATTAAAAGCTTGCCTGCTCATGTCCTATCACATCTGCTGTGAACTGTCAATGATCAGCAGGCTTTAAATATCAAATAGTTTCATTGATTTAGCTGTAGATAGGTGGTATGGCTCATTACTGTATAACGAACGACTGTTGGATGCAAGCAGCTCAAACATATTCATACGATTTGCAGAGATGCAAGATGGTGTTGACACGGTAAACTTGCAGTTAGATTCAACGTATCTTTCGGGTTCTATCTGCAACCTTGTAGCTTATAGGACTAAATTTCATCTGACAATTCGCAGACGTAATTTAATGTTCACAACGTTTCGCTGTTTTCTTTTTCTTTTCTTTTATTCATTTATACTTTTTGTATGAAGGTTAACCAATATTTTCCCAAATGAATTAATTAAAGATAAAAACAGATACAAATGAATTGATTTTCCCAAATTGCATTTTGACGATAAAGCTTTATACTTGCTCGCCCTCAACTTTAATAAGATATATTATAAAATAATGGTCTTAGGCAAAAACCTAGAGCCTTATATTCTTAGCACGTATATCATTGGATAAGTTAAAATTCATTTAATTATTCGTATTTAATATTTATGTAAATCTGTGTATTCTCCACAGAAATATATAATTATAAATTACAAAATTTATCTAACTCAGAGCTGTTAAAAACACTATGAACGGGAAATATTATTATTGGAACCGATAGAAGAATAAACGGAACACAAGAAGAGCGAATGGCATAAAATATTTAATTTATTTAGTTTTTCAGCTCTACATCCTGAATCCAAATATTCCTATGTAGATGTAACGTATTTTGGTTTAAATAATACAAGGAATGCGTAGGGGCCATTACGCTCAAAGAAATTGTATAGCTTTCATCTTACTATAGTAAACAACGTCAAAACATCACCAGCCATTTTTCAATTTCTCTCACAAAATTCTTCAGTAATATATAACAGTTTACTAGATTATTGGACTACAACCATGCTTGGTACCATTCATCAGTTATGTTCGATTAAATCGCCTCCATTATTTCCATGTTCACTATTTCGTACTTATCTGGCGAAGATGTGATCAGAAATTATTTGGGCTTAAAGAGCGTCCTGACCACGTAAACTCTATCGGGAATAAGACCGAACCTGAACCAAACCAAAATAATAATAATAATAACCCTTTCTACTAAAGGCGGAAGGCATGAAATTTGGGGGCAGGAGATTATTCGATAACATCGGCCGCAGCGTTTCACTGGTGCTTAATTTATCAACCCCGAAAGGATAAAAGGCAAAAATCGACTTCGGCGGAATTTGAACTCAGAACATGAAGACAGGCGAAATACTGCTAAGCATTTTGCCCGGCGTGCTAACGATTCTGCCAGTTCGCCGTTTTTAATAATAATAATGGTTTCAAATTTTTCCACAAGGGCAGCCAGTTGGGGGAGAGGATGTGTCGATTCAACTGGTACTTAATTGATCAATCTCGAAAAGACGACAGGCTAGTCGACCTCGTCTAACCGCCTTCAGTAATAATAATAATAATAATAATAATAATAATAATAATATAATAATAATAATAATAATATTAATAATAACAATAGTATAGGGATGACATTTTTTGACAGTCATTGTGCAAAAACCTCTGATGCATATATGCATGTATACATACATATTTCCTCTTTCACTCTCTCTCTCTCTCTCTCTCTCTTCTCTCTCTCTAGCTCTCTCGCGCTCTCTCGCCATGTTGGACTGTTGAACTCTGCACATGTTGTTCTCTCTCTGTTTTTCTTTCCTTCTTAATCCCTTCTGTTGAAGAGCGTAGGCTCGAAACGTAAAAGACTTTTCCATTTCCTCCGAGCGTTAAACTATTACGCCTGCTTGTTGTTTCTACACTTGTCTTCGTCTTTTGTTTTCTGTATATTTGAACTATATATGTGTGTGTGTGCGTGTGTGTGTGTGTGTGTGTGTGTGTGTGAATATTATGTGCATGCATATATATATGGACGTATATATTCACTCACTCACGCGCACACACACACACACATACACACACACACACATGATTGGATATTTCGCTGAGTCTCCGTAGCCCAAACTGTCAGCTTCGTTACCAATGTTAACTCACAGCATTATACAACTGTTACAATCTTGATTGTTAATTTCCGTTAAATTCTGCCGCAAATATCTTTGGTTATTGAAAATATTGCAATGCTGTGTGCTGTATTCCTGAAATTTAAACAAACTGGAACTCGTAAATTATATTGTCTTTCTCAACATTCTTAAAATATAACGAGGATTGTAATCAATTTTGATAAACTCCAGCTACAAAACTGCCAATAACGATGTTGTACCAAAAAGCATTATTTTTCTGTTAAAGTAGTTTTATGGTATAAAATACTTAACACAGTGCTATGACTAATACATTAATACGTTTAGTATTTATTGCCAAAGTAGAAACAAGTAGTTAAAAGATATTTGGTATTACTAACTTGCAACTTGTGAGAGAAACGCGTCTCCTCACTGATGCTTCATATTCTCCACATTTCATGGCTGCTATATTTCTCTGTTGTTCATGATCCCTAAAAGAAATATTTGTCTCACAAGTAGTCCTATCTTTCAATGTGACATGTCTTTAGCAAGGAGACAATATTGAGTTATTTCAATAATGAACTGACGGAAATTAGATTTCCTCTGGAAAATGTTCCATCTAAAATAGCGGTTATTAAATTGAAAATTGTTCAACGAAGAGCAAAATATGTTTCCATGTGTTTTATTTATTATAATTCGGATTGAAACGATATTTCGTTGAAAGAATTGTTAACAGGTTTAATGCATCAATATAAAAATGTCTGCCTCATTTGCAATGAATTCAAGTGAGAAAAATTACATTCTAAATTAGAGTGTTTAATTCTTCTTGTGTAATGTTCGGAGATCATTTTCTCATAATTAAAGCAAATAAAATTAGCTATTGTTTCGCATCTGTTTTTCAGTTATCATTCCCATGAGCACCTCTCAACGTTTTATATATGGAACGTTTTTCTATGGGGTGTCTGTTGAAATACCAAACATTCCCATTCTGCACTATTCCATAGCTTAATGAAATACATAATATATATACATTCACATGTTATTTTGTCTTGAAGCAAGAAACTCACTCAATGAGTGTAAATTTAAATAATTCATTTCCCTGAATTTTTCAAAACTCTTACTCTTTTCCTTTCTTTCTTTCATTTTGTCACTTCCTACATTTTTGCTTCTTTACTTAACATCGTAGAATATACAAACGAAGCTGCGAGCGTATTGCATGTATCAAATAATTGTTTAAAATAACTCGAAATATCTAACAAATGCACCCACACACCCATATACCTACCATAAAACCCACACGCATATCGACATCTTGAAATTCTCTCGCTTGAAATCAGTTTTTTCTCAAACCGAGGATGAGATTTACCTGATCCTAAATGCCATAGGCTTCATCACTCCATCGAATCATACTTAAAACATATCCAGCAACCTTTAAGAGGAATTCCCCATTCGCTATAAGTCTCCTAGCCTCTTTTTCTTTGTCTGTTTCCTCTCACTGAAATATTTTCTTTTCTAAAGGCCGCCCAATGAGCCAACATATCGAAACTTACAAATACTCATCCCATTATATTCTGCTGTAAAAGATATTTTACATTTCACTCAACATTTTATGCCCAGTTCTACGTCAGACACTAATAGACGTGCACAGAATATAGTAATGTATTAAAACAGGTACACTACTATTATCATATACGTGTATTTTTGAGTGGTGAGAGAGAGGGAGAGAATTTGTGTGGTGGTGGGGGTTAATGTGCCTTTCGTCAGTTTTCCTGGGCGTTTGGATTTGATAGCCTTTTGTAACATGTTGGCATACACCTCTCTGTTGATGATGTAACCCTTTTGAATATACTCAATAAATACGATGCCTTTTGCATTCCGAAAAAATGAGGTCATCACTTTCCCTGATGATGAAACGACCTTGACTTTCTTTGTAGGAGGAGAGGAGGAGTGTTTTCACTGCATGGATGGTCTCTGTGTCTCTAACTGAAAATGGTAAACATAATACTCATGCTGGGTTAAGAAAGGTGCAAGGAAAACAGCTGGATCTGCTTTAATGTCAGATTTTCAGCCTGGGGCGCTTTTGATCCGGTGTCAGAAGATGTGGCACCCACCAAGCAGAAACCTTTGTCAGGCCAGGTTCATTGAGCAGAATATTCTCAACTCTGTCTAGGGATATGCTAATAGCATTGGCTATTTGGTTTCTGGTCAATCACCTGTCCTCCATAACTATGTGGTGGACACGATCAAGGTTTTCCTCGGTGGTGGCAGTTGCAGGATGTCCAGACATTGGGTCATCTTCAAAACACTCCCTTCATCTCCTAAATTCTGCTCCCCACTTTTGGACTGTTGATAAAGCTGGAGCATCATCCTCTAATGTAGCAACCATGTCAGCATGAATGCTATTGGGGGCTGAACCCTTTTCCTGCAAGTACTTGATAACATCATGATGCCAGATTTTGTCCATTTCCAAGAGAAGTCACTGCCAGTTACTCTTGAAGTCTTTTTTGAACAGTCAGATGTCAGTTTATCTGAAAAGAAACAATGCAGTAATTAATAAGAAGGAAGATTTTTACCGCTCTAAGCTCACTCTTTCTTTGAGGCCCTATGCACTTTTCAGCCCACCCTCGTAATGAAAACATTTTATTTATGATATTCGATTCCTTT
Source organism: Octopus sinensis (assembly GCF_006345805.1). Taxonomy (NCBI): domain Eukaryota; kingdom Metazoa; phylum Mollusca; class Cephalopoda; order Octopoda; family Octopodidae; genus Octopus; species Octopus sinensis. The sequence goes on from NC_043002.1 coordinate 1,932,491, forward strand.
TGGATAAGTTAAGCATCCACATAAGAAATTACATTGTTTACCTCTATGCCTATAACAGTCTAGTTTCTAATACATTCTGCTGATACTGATTTCAAATTTTGGCACGAGGCCAGCAATTTCAGAGGAGGGGTTTAGTCAATTAGATCGACGCTAGTACTCAACTGGTGGATTATTTCATTTTGAGCCCAAAAAGAAGAAATGCAAAGTCAACTCTGGCGACATTTGAACTCGGAACGTGAAGAGAGACGAAATATCACAAAGCCCGGCGTTTCTTCTAACTCATTACACTCTACTATATTACGGGAATGTTTAAGACGGTGAGCTGGGCAAAATTCTTTGTCGTATTTCGCCTGTCTTTACCTTCTTAATCAAATGCTACCGATGTCGTCTTTGCCTTTCATTCATCCTTTCAGGGTCGATAAATTAAGTACCAGCAGAACGTTGGAATCGATATAATCATGTGACCCTCTACCTGGAAATTTTTGGCCTTGTGCCAAAATTTGAACCCAATATTACTGGGACATTTCGTATATTAGTTGTGCCTATGTTTATCGTTAATTCGAGGATTTTAAATATGAATAATGAATTAATTAAAAGAAAAAGCACTTTTATTCCATTTAAAATTCTGACTGGACACAGATTTTCTGTTTTATTCTTTAAATGTTTAATTTTCTGAACTTATTTTAAAAGAATTTTGTATTTTTTGTTGTAGACGTTTCATGACGTCCTGTGTCCACATATGCATATATATATATATATATATATTATATATATATATATATATATATATATATATATATATATGTAGATGTAAGTATGTACATTTACGTATGTATAATTGCATATATATATATAATATATATATATATATATATAATATATATATATACACATATATACACATACATGCACATATAGACCCCATTATATATATATATATATATATATAGATAGATAGATAGATAGATAGATAGAAAAGTATAGATATAGAGGTATCGATGTAGATATACGAGACGAATGAGTTTAGTGGATGGATGGCACAAGTCTTACCATTATTCGGCAACGAGCTAACTTTGAATGCCATCGATCTACCTCTTAAATTGCAATGGTGTCCAGCTCGGCTTATAAAGTGCAAACATTTGGAAACCAAATGCATTTAGCAACTCGTTAAGCACTTCACAGAAACAAACGTATCTTATTGCTTTGAAGATGTTACCAAAATACTTCTTACTACCAGCGTCATATTCCATCCGTTCGTACAAATGTTGGTCTGTGGCAATGGAACAGCTGCAACCTCATGTGACGCATGATTCACAGTGGAAACCGCAGAATCGTGTTGTTGATTTAACTACAGTATATTCCGTG
>NC_043002.1:1938855-1946355 GCF_006345805.1 Octopus sinensis
GTCTTTCATAAAAGAATATATGTAATGGAACGGACACCGAATAAAGTCTGCTAATACAATCTATTTACAAAGCGTGTATATTGAAAATTACTAACTCATTGTAATAGAGAGTAGGATAGCCATAAATATATTTATTATGATCTTCATTAACGTAATGAAGAATTTCTATGGGTGAATTTGATTTAGAGTATTGTCTCAAAGCTTTGCAATATGGCAGAGAGAAAGGCAGTAAATAAACAATACCATGGTATATATCTTCAAAGGTTGCTTTCTTTATGAATAGCGTTATTGCACACCATGCCATTCAACGTTCATAAAATCGATCCCAAGGCATATTCCACCAATATTGATGCTGGAATAACATATTCATTAAATAAGTAATCGGGGAAGCACTGTGCTAGTTTAGTCAATTTAACTCAACAAGCACTGATACACTATACGCACAGCATCCTGCCACAAATTGCAGACTATTGTGGAAGGAATTCGTGCTAATGAATCTCTCACTTCAGTTTGGCACTGTGCACTTGTAGAGCACGTTGACAGAAAGGATGTGGAATCTTATTTATCTTACATTGATGAGGATATGTAAACTTATCTATCTTACTTCGGCTAAACATGTGTTCCACTAAAAAAAAAACTCTCATACAAGGGCACAGTCCGCACTTTTCAGAACTATAAGATAAACAAACCGATGCACACACCTGAGTGTGTGTGTGTGTGTGTGTGTGTGTGTGTGTGTGTGTGTGTGCGTGCGTATGTTGACTACAATTACAAATAGATAGAAAGTGTAGTTGTTATTTTAGTATGTTGTTTACCTTGAAAAGTATTGTACATATATGTCCACTTTTATATTGCAAATATATATATATATATATGTATATATATATATGGGATTTTTGGGAGTAACTATCTTTGAAGACTCATATTGTCGTTGAATGCTGGAAATGAAGAGTAGCTCGACAGCTGACAACTGATGAAGGGTCCTTTCTCTCTGTTTACTTGTCCTAGTTTCCAATTTTTCTCGATGTTTACATATTTCATGTTGTTTGAGCAGTTCGTGGCATCCTGTAACCATATACGCATATATATATATATATATATATATATATATATATATATTATATATATATATATATATACTATATATAATTACGTATTATAATATATATATATATATATATATATATATATATATAGTGTGGGTGTGTGTATGTATGTTTCGTTGTGTATGCCTGTGTCTGTTTTGCACCCCCCCCCATTCCATCGCTTGATAACCGACGGCAAAAGAGACCGATAGAATCAGTACTAAGCATGCAAAGAATTAGTTCTGGAGTCAATTCCTTCGACTAAAGGCAGTGCTCCAGCATGGCCGAAGTCAAGTGATTGCAACAAAGAAAAGAACTAAAGAATAAAATTCTGCTGAGGCCACTTATACACATCACTTTATTGGATATTATTAGAATGGATAAAAACTTGTTTTAGCCCAAGAGAAGAATACATTCCGAAATGAAATTACCGCGAATTAATCTAACAATAAAGAGACTTAATCATTTGAGACAGTGTCTGTGGAAAGCTGAGAATGTTTTCGGGGAAATGTAAGAATTAGCGCTATCATTTGCATCACGTGATTTTCACAAACTTTGGTTCATATAAACACACATATATATATATGTGTAAATGTGTACAAATAGGTCCATGGGTTATATACGGACGATAGAAAACAACAGAAACATCTGTACAAAGTTGTCTGATATATATATATATATACATGCACACACATACACACGTCTATATATATATATATATATATATATATATATATAAACACTTACACATGCATACATACATAGACATACACGTATACACACACACACACACACATATGACTTCAGGGAGAAATTGAACTGAGATATCTTTTCCAACGAAACTTTATCTTGCTTATGTGTATCTGCCAGCCAAGGTAATTAAAAGCAATTTTCAATTATATATAATTTCAAAGTATTATCTTTTCCTAGAGTGACAGAAAATAATTACAATCTAAATTCCAAAGATACCTACAAGATTATTATTTTTTAATATAGATTCAATGCTTTAAAATAAAATGTAAGTATGATATATAATAAAAGCAATTTTGTCAAATTGATGTCACAATTGTCTTTCTGTCGGTTAAAATCCCTCGGGCCATCGAAACAATTCAATCTTTAGTTTGAAACTTGAGTCTTTTGTTATATCTTTCAAGAAATTTAAATATATTTAAAAGATGCCCAACTACAATGATCTTTCAAATTATATTCTATATCAGTTTTGTTTGTAAGAAATTGCGTGACGAGAATCACACATAAAATATATAAATCAGAAAAATATTTTGCACTGAATGAAAATACATACAAAATTCTCATTATATAAAATTTTGACTCTGAGGAGAGAATTTTTCGAATTAGTTTTTCGGTCTATCGACAGCTACCAAAATGACTTCAATTCATGTCAATAGCCAACTTTTGTCATATTTCTTTGCGATTTTCTTTGCTTTAGGTTTTCTGTTTTATTTTTCTTTTCTTCTTTTATTTTTTCGTAATTATGAGAATTATACAAACGGGCAATTTTTCTCTCTCTCACTCTCTCTTTCTCTCTCTCTCTCTTTTTGGCTCATTCAAAGCTATCTGTTCACCGATCAAATTTGTGAAATTTCGACTTCATAGTCGTCTTTAAAAAGATCGAAGTATATTCTAAACTGTTACTTTGCCTAGTAACAAAGATCAAATATTGGAACTAATTGGGTTAATTAATTATTCTGTGAAATCTTCATTCGTTGAGAATTGTTAATCGCATCAGTCTCTATGTGCCTGAATAAACTAAATTCATGCCATTCCTCACTGGTGATGTTTCTGTCATGTTCCCAATTTCAGTTCCACCAATTATACTCGTGATAATGTTTCGTAACACTTCTACACGGAAAAAAGACTTTTCGCAGGATTAAAGCTCGTTCGCGGATCGTTTTCTTCGCTGAAAAGGTCTAATATAATCAAAATATATATCCCCTTGCCGGCTACAACATTCTACATGTTTCGCCCAAAGCATATATATATATATCTGTGTGGGTGTGCGTGTGTATGCATGTGTGTGTGTGTGTCTGTGTTTATATGTATGTTTATATATATGTATATGTGTATATATATATATATGTGTGTGTGTATATATATATATATATATAATATATATATATATATATATATATATATATGTATATATATATATTATATATATATATATATATATATATATATATATATATATATATATATATAATATATATATATATATATATATATATACACATATGCGGGCAGAGAAATTCGACTGATTGCGTATATATGCGGATGTCCGCTTGCATTGGATGGTACCGTCGTGGTGATATTAATTTTATTGACTTTTTGTGAAATGACACATTTTAGTAATATATTGGACCGTTTAATATATATGCCTGCTTTGAGTGTGAGTGTATCTATTGTGGTTTCTTGATGTTGGTTTCTTGATGTGGAGTTCAATATGGAACATTATTGTGTTTGTTGATGTATATTGATGTATATTGTTTATATTGTATTATTGTGTATATATATATATGTAAGAATATGAGTGTGTATGCACACATATTTATATTTATATGTATTTTTTTTAGGATTTGTACTCATACTTGCATTAAAATCTCTGAAGAGGCCGTGAGACATTCTTGTTAATGTCTCATTTATACCTGCTTTATATGGCTAATAGGTTAAATGGGACATACCTGTCTTCACGGCCGAAACAGCTGTCAGCTACAATGTAAATGTATTTCTATTTCTATTTCTATGTCTTGTTATATTTGTACAATATTAATGTATAATATCATTGCTATTGTGTAGTGGTTTAATAAAGTATTGATTGGGTATTATCTGATAGGTGATGATTGATTTAGATATATTTCTCCATTTTCTCATTTTGTATATATATATATATATATATATATATATATATATAATATATATATATATATAAGAAAATAGTAAAGTGTGAAAAAACGACAGAAGGCTTAAATGTTAAAAAATATATATATTTGTGTAAAAATGTCTGGAGAATATTGGAAAAATTTTTTTTCCTTTCCTTAAAATGACATAATTTTAAAAATTTTTAAAGAAATTACCGGTTTCGCGTGTAGCTTTTCAAATTTCTTGTGACGTTATGTTTATATTGCATGGAATTATCGTTGTTTTTATTTCCAGGAGATTTCTAAATAAGGGGAGGTAGTGAGTGATTTTTTCCGGTGTAGGGGAGATAATCGCTTAAAATTTTTTTTTCCTTTTTCCTTGTTAATTTCTCTGTGTCAGTATGTTCGGATGGTTGAGTCTGGGTTTGTACTTTTCAATGAAGAATGTTTCCTTGTTCAGTCTCATTTGTGTTGATGATCCGAAAACACATTGGTAAAATGGGAAGATTAAAAATTGTGGCAGTAGTTGCTTTGCGCATTTCTCAATGTGCTCACTAAAAGGTATCATTCTATATTCTGGGAATGCAATCTGTTGTCGATGCAGTGTGCATCTGCGCCTGAGTGATAGTCCCGTGGAACCCACGTAGTCTTGGTGGCAGCCCGAGCATTTAATAACATAAATTATGTTTTCAGAGGCACAAGTAAAGTTAGATTTGATCTTAAATTTCTGTCCCTCTTTAAAGAAGAATTCTGATTCTTCCAATAGGTTAGGACATGTTGCACAGTTCGATCTACCACATTTTTTTACTTTTGCATCCGTAATTTTAGAAGACAATTTTGCCTTTGTGAGAATCTTTTTAAGTGATTTAGGCTGTTTGTAGCTTTTAATGATTTGGTGTATGTTTAGAATTTCCTTTAATTTTGGGTTTTTATGAAGTATTGGTAAATTCTGGGTGATGATGGTGAAGGCTTCTTTGTTTCTGGGGTTGTATGTAGATATGTAAGGTAGTATTTTCGGGGAAGGTGTGTTGTTGTGTTGAACTTTTCTTAAAGTTTCTATGTTGATTTCCGTTGCACGTCTGATCCCATCCTCTATGAGTTGAGCTGGGTAATGTCTGTCAGTTAGGGTGTTTTTGAGTTCTTGCAGTCTAAAGTTCCTGGTATTTTGTTCTGACACTATTGTGCATATCCTTCTTGCAAGGTTGAAGGGGATGTTTGTTTTAGTGTGTCTTGGGTGGCATGAATTAAAAAGAAGGTATTGTTTGGCGTCTGTGGCTTTGTAAAAAATGTCTGTTTCTATTTTAAGGTTAATTTTTTTAATTAGTATATCCAAGAACGGGAGCTCCTTTTGGTTGTATTCCATTGTGAACTGTATATTTGGGTTTATGCTGTTCAATAGGTTTTTAAATTTTAGGAGTTTATCTGTTTTCATTCCAGAGAATGAACAATCGTCTAGGAATCGTTTCCAATTCTCTTTTATGTATTGAGAGAGGGAGTTTCCAAAGATTGATAGAGATTCCTGGTAAATGATTATTTCCATGTATCCCATTGTTAAGTTCGCAATGACTGGTGCTGCCCTTGTACCCATAGCAATTCCGGATTTTTGACGGTAAAATGTATTGTCAAACATGAAGTGGTTATTGTGTAGGATGAATTCAATTGATTTAGTAATGAATTCCTTACTGATCCTTTTTGGTATTTCTTCCGGAAATTGGTCTAACCAGAATTGTATTGCCTCCAGTCCATAATTATGAGGAATACTGGTATACAAGTTGACTACATCAAATGAAACCAGGATTGTTTCTTCCTTGGTTTTTTTTGGGAGGTGGTTTAACATATCTAAGTCATCTCTTCTTTAAAGAGGGACAGAAATTTAAGATCAAATCTAACTTTACTTGTGCCTCTGAAAACATAATTTATGTTATTAAATGCTCGGGCTGCCACCAAGACTACGTGGGTTCCACGGGACTATCACTCAGGCGCAGATGCACACTGCATCGACAACAGATTGCATTCCCAGAATATAGAATGATACCTTTTAGTGAGCACATTGAGAAATGCGCAAAGCAACTACTGCCACAATTTTTAATCTTCCCATTTTACCAATGTGCTTTCGGATCATCAACTCAAATGAGACTGAACAAGGAAACATTCTTCATTGAAAAGTACAAACCCAGACTCAACCATCCGAACATACTGACACAGAGAAATTAACAAGGAAAAAGGAAAAAAAATTTTTAAGCGATTATCTCCCCTACACCGGAAAAAATCACTCACTACCTCCCCTTATTTAGAAATCTCCTGGAAATAAAAACAACGATAATTCCATGCAATATAAACATAACGTCACAAGAAATTTGAAAAGCTACACGCGAAACCGGTAATTTCTTTAAAAATTTTTAAAATTATGTCATTTTAAGGAAAGGAAAAAAAATTTTTCCAATATTCTCCAGACATTTTTACACAAATATATATATTTTTTAACATTTAAGCCTTCTGTCGTTTTTTCACACTTTACTATTTTCTTATATATTCACCCACGTGCTTTACCAAACAAACTTTCTTATCTATATATATATATATATATATATATATATATATTATATATATATATATATGAGTTTAGAGGGATATATTATAGTGGCGGATAGCGTCGTAGATCTCAGCATCGATTAGTATCTAATGTCTATGACTACCAAGAGTTGTCCCTCTGTCAATTCCTCCGATGTGTAATTCCGTGTTCGCTTCACCTGATGGTAAATATTGTCTGGAGTGTATATTAACGATAATCATAACGATAGAGAATACGGAGACTGGTGCATCGGCAAAATTTATTTTCTTTCATTTTGCAATGTCATACATCAGATTTTTATAGTTACGACCAACCACACTTTTTTCCTCTGCACAGAGTACGGGCAGATGCATATACAACCGTGCATAATCTTCTGTACAGCTTCGTTCAAGATACAAACACGAAGGAATCTTGAGTGGAATTACTTAGTAGAAATAACGGCAGAAGCAATAGTGTGCTGAGCATTAGAAGTGAAGTGAACTACCTCAGGTGTACAATACTCAAAACACTGCAACGGAAAACTGTAGCCAGAGCCGCGGACATGCGGAAAGCCACAACGGAAGAAGGAAAAGCCCTAACAGTAACAGCCATACAATATATAATACTGCCAAAAGCAATAAGAATCTCAGAACTACTTTATGGTACAATGCTGGATTCGGGAAACAAATAATTTGCAGCATTCTGAAGCAGTTCTACACCGCAATCGAGAAGCACTTTCCCAAGTCTGGTAAATACCATAGAATATTCAATACGCACCACGTCCGGATCGCCTTTTCCACTAGCCGTAACCCAGTGCAGATCATAGCAGCACGCCGCGCGAGAAGACTATCTTACCGCAGAATGACCGACGAAAATAGTGAACTAGACAAGAAAAACGACCCGATGAAGGGGCAGGAATAGTTAATAATAACAAAAGGGACTCGAACACTAACACAAACATCACACACAGAGTAGTGGAGGATGGTAA